>NC_134357.1:577742548-577808205 GCF_048569485.1 Anomaloglossus baeobatrachus | reverse complement strand
ACCTGGCCGTTGTGTAATGTGTGGCATTCGGACAGGAGGTATGAGAACGGCCTCTGACCACACCACATCCTTAGCTCTTCATTGTATTACCTGGCCGGTGTGTAATGTGTGGTAGAAGGACAGGAGGTATGAGAACGGCCTCTGACCGCACCACATCCTTAGCTCTTCATTGTATTACCTGGCCGGTGTGTAATGTGTGGTAGATGGACAGGAGGTATGAGAACGGCCTCTGACCGCACCACATCCTTAGCTCTTCATTGTATTACCTGGCCGGTGTGTAATGTGTGGTAGATGGACAGGAGGTATGAGAACGGCCTCTGACCGCACCACATCCTCAGCTCTTCATTATATTACCTGGCCGGTGTGTAATGTGTGGCAGATGGATAGGAGGTATGAGAACGGCCTCTGACCGCACCACATCCTCAGCTCTTCATTATATTACCTGGCCGGTGTGTAATGTGTGGCAGATGGACAGGAGGTGTGAGAACGGCCTCTGACCGCACCACAGCCTTAGCTCTTCATTGTATTACCTGGCCGGTGTGTAATGTGCGGCAGATGGACAGGAGGTGTGAGAATGGCCTCTGACCGCACCACAGCCTTAGCTCTTCATTTTATTACCTGGCCGGTGTGTAATGTGCGGCAGATGGACAGGAGGTATGAGAACGGCCTCTGACCGCACCACATCCTTAGCTCTTCATTTTATTACCTGGCCGGTGTGTAATGTGTGGCAGATGGACAGGAGGTATAAGAACGGCCTCTGACTGCACCACATCCTTAGCTCTTCATTGTATTACCTGGCCGGTGTGTAATGTGTGGCAGATGGACAGGAGGTATAAGAACGGCCTCTGACCGCACCACAGCCTTAGCTTTTCATTGTATTACCTGGCCGGTGTGTAATGTGTGGCAGATGGACAGGAGGTATGAGAACGGCCTCTGACCGCACCACAGCCTTAGCTCTTCATTATATTACCTGGCCGGTGTGTAATGTGTGGCAGATGGACAGGAGGTATGAGAACGGCCTCTGACCGCACCACATCCTCAGCTCTTCATTATATTACCTGGCCGGTGTGTAATGTGTGACAGATGGACAGGAGGTATGACAACGGCCTCTGACCGCACCACAGCCTTAGCTCTTCATTGTATTACCTGGCCGGTGTGTAATGTGTGACAGACGGACAGGAGGTATGAGAACGGCCTCTGACCGCACCACATCCTTAGCTCTTCATTGTATTACCTGGCCGGTGTGTAATGTGTGGCAGATGGACAGGAGGTATGAGAACGGCCTCTGACTGCACCACATCCTCAGCTCTTCATTATATTACCTGGCCGGTGTGTAATGTGTGGCAGATGGACAGGAGGTGTGAGAACGGCCTCTGACCGCACCACATCCTTAGCTCTTCATTTTATTACCTGGCCGGTGTGTAATGTGTGGCAGACGGACAGGAGGTGTGAGAACGGCCTCTGACCGCACCACATCCTTAGCTCTTAATTTTATTACCTGGCCGGTGTGTAATGTGTGGCAGACGGACAGGAGGTATGAGAACGGCCTCTGACCGCACCACATCCTTAGCTCTTCATTTTATTACCTGGCCGGTGTGTAATGTGTGACAGATGGACAGGAGGTATGAGAACGGCCTCTGACCGCACCACAGCCTTAGCTCTTCATTGTATTACCTGGCCGGTGTGTAATGTGTGGCAGACGAACAGGAGGTATGAGAACGGCCTCTGACCGCACCACATCCTTAGCTCTTCCTTGTATTACCTGGCCGTTGTGTAATGTGTGGCATTCGGACAGGAGGTAGGAGAACGGCCTCTGACCGCACCACATCCTTAGCTCTTCCTTGTATTACCTGGCCGTTGTGTAATGTGTGGCATTCGGACAGGAGGTGTGAGAACGGCCTCTGACCGGACCACATCCTTAGCTCTTCATTGTATTACCTGGCCGGTGTGTAATGTGTGGCAGACGGACAGGAGGTGTGAGAACGGCCTCTGACCGCACCACATCCTTAGCTCTTAATTTTATTACCTGGCCGGTGTGTAATGTGTGGCAGACGGACAGGAGGTATGAGAACGGCCTCTGACCGCACCACATCCTTAGCTCTTCATTTTATTACCTGGCCGGTGTGTAATGTGTGACAGATGGACAGGAGGTATGAGAACGGCCTCTGACCGCACCACAGCCTTAGCTCTTCATTGTATTACCTGGCCGGTGTGTAATGTGTGGCAGACGAACAGGAGGTATGAGAACGGCCTCTGACCGCACCACATCCTTAGCTCTTCCTTGTATTACCTGGTCGTTGTGTAATGTGTGGCATTCGGACAGGAGGTATGAGAACGGCCTCTGACCGCACCACATCCTTAGCTCTTCCTTGTATTACCTGGCCGTTGTGTAATGTGTGGCATTCGGACAGGAGGTGTGAGAACGGCCTCTGACCGGACCACATCCTTAGCTCTTCATTGTATTACCTGGCCGGTGTGTAATGTGTGGTAGATGGACAGGAGGTATGAGAACGGCATCTGACCGCACCACATCCTTAGCTCTTCATTGTATTACCTGGCCGGTGTGTAATGTGTGGTAGATGGACAGGAGGTATGAGAACGGCCTCTGACCGCACCACAGCCTTAGCTCTTCATTGTATTACCTGGCCGGTGTGTAATGTGTGGCAGATGGACAGGAGGTATGAGAACGGCCTCTGACCGCACCACATCCTTAGCTCTTCATTGTATTACCTGGCATAACATTACTCACTAGTGATTGATGGCCCTGACAGAAGTTATGAAGCATTGAATGACCGCCCTATTACATGGAATACATTACAAGCTGCGGTCAGACACATTTCACCTATATGGTGATTATGGCAGCTTGTACATCATTGTGAATAGATTTAATAAAATAACCACTTTAAAGCGAAAAAACCCATACATAGCAAAGTTTGTAAGGCCCGTTTCACACGTCAGTGAAAAACATAGACGTTTTTCACTGGCGTGTAAAACACACACATGTCCCTGCGTGTGCCGTGAATCACGGCACACGTGGGTTGTCTAAGTGCAATCCGGGCTCCGTTCTCCGTGGCCCGTGATTGCACTTAGTAATCAACTCACCTGCGCCCGCTCCCGCTCTCTATGGTGCTGAACGCTCCCGCGATGCAGCATCCGGCCGGCGCTGACCCCCGCAGCAGCTGCTTCTGGGTCGGCTCTGTCGTGCATAATGAATATGCGCGACAGTAATGAGCCGGCTCAGAAGCAGCAGGGAGAACAGGCTGCAGAGAGCGCGGCTGAAGCCGGGTGAGTAAAAATGTTTTTTATTTTAGAAGCACATTTTTTTCTGGCACGTGTTTCACGGACCACACCACTGCGTGGTCCGTGGAACATCAGTGATGCCAGAAAAAAATGGACATGTCTCCGTGCGGCAAACACGCACACGCGGGAACGCAGCACGGAGGCACGTGCAGTCAAAAATCACTGACGTGTGAGCAGACCCATTGATTATAATGGGTCTGCGTATGTCAGTGATTCTGGTACGTTTAAAAAAAAGCACAAACGTACCAGAATCACTGACGTGTGAAAGGGGCCTAATAGTGAGTTGAAATAAAAAAAAAAAAAAACATCTGCAAAGGGCGCCCTGCAACTAAAGGTCTTGTCCTGATTAACTACTCATTAATTTTTTTTCTTTCCTTCCACTCCATGTGTAACACAACAAGAATTTTAGTAACGTTCAGAAGTGTCTTCATCAAGACATTGGTCTCTTCCAGGCAATCATTGACCTTAGCAACTTGTTCCAGTTACATCGGATGAGCCATGGAGATCTGTGATTGGCTGCAGAAATGTTAACATGATGTCACAGCCAAACAACATACAGTTAGGTCCAGAAATATTTGGACAGTGACACAATTTTCGCGAGTTGGGCTCTGCATGCCACCACATTGGATTTGAAATGAAACCTCTACAACAGAATTCAAGTGCAGATTGTAACGTTTAATTTGAAGGTTTGAACAAAAATATCTGATAGAAATTGTAGGAATTGTACACATTTCTTTACAAACACTCCACATTTTAGGAGGTCAAAAGTAATTGGACAAATAAACCAAACCCAAACAAAATATTTTTATTTTCAATATTTTGTTGCGAATCCTTTGGAGGCAATCACTGCCTTAAGTCTGGAACCCATGGACATCACCAAACGCTGGGTTTCCTCCTTCTTAATGCTTTGCCAGGCCTTTACAGCCGCAGCCTTCAGGTCTTGCTTGTTTGTGGGTCTTTCCGTCTTAAGTCTGGATTTGAGCAAGTGAAATGCATGCTCAATTGGGTTAAGATCTAGTGATTGACTTGGCCATTGCAGAATGTTCCACTTTTTTGCACTCATGAACTCCTGGGTAGCTTTGGCTGTATGCTTGGGGTCATTGTCCATCTGTACTATGAAGCGCCGTCCGATCAACTTTGCGGCATTTGGCTGAATCTGGGCTGAAAGTATATCCCGGTACACTTCAGAATTCATCCGGCTACTCTTGTCTGCTGTTATGTCATCAATAAACACAAGTGACCCAGTGCCATTGAAAGCCATGCATGCCCATGCCATCACGTTGCCTCCACCATGTTTTACAGAGGATGTGGTGTGCCTTGGATCATGTGCCGTTCCCTTTCTTCTCCAAACTTTTTTCTTCCCATCATTCTGGTACAGGTTGATCTTGGTCTCATCTGTCCATAGAATACTTTTCCAGAACTGAGCTGGCTTCATGAGGTGTTTTTCAGCAAATTTAACTCTGGCCTGTCTATTTTTGGAATTGATGAATGGTTTGCATCTAGATGTGAACTCTTTGCATTTACTTTCATGGAGTCTTCTCTTTACTGTTGACTTAGAGACAGATACACCTACTTCACTGAGAGTGTTCTGGACTTCAGTTGATGTTGTGAACGGGTTCTTCTTCACCAAAGAAAGTATGCGGCGATCATCCAACACTGTTGTCATCCGTGGATGCCCAGGCCTTTTTGAGTTCCCAAGCTCACCAGTCAATTCCTTTTTTCTCAGAATGTACCCGACTATTGATTTTACTACTCAAAGCATGTCTGCTATCTCTCTGATGGATTTTTTCTTTTTTTTCAGCCTCAGGATGTTCTGCTTCACCTCAATTGAGAGTTCCTTAGACCGCATGTTGTCTGGTCACAGCAACAGCTTCCAAATGCAAAACCACACACCTGTAATCAACCCCAGACCTTTTAACTACTTAATTGATTACAGGTTAACGAGGGAGACGCCTTCAGAGTTAATTGCAGCCCTTAGAGTCCCTTGTCCAATTACTTTTGGTCCCTTGAAAAAGAGGAGGCTATGCATTACAGAGCTATGATTCCTAAACCCTTTCTCCAATTTGGATGTGACAACTCTCATATTGCAGCTGGGAGTGTGCACTTTCAGCCCATATTATATATATAATTGTATTTCTGAACATGTTTTTGTAAACAGCTAAAATAACAAAACTTGTGTCACTGTCCAAATATTTCTGGACCTAACTGTAGAACACCACCGCAGTGAAGACGGTGCTCAATCTGGTTTGGGAGTGTAAGTTTACACCGTGTGTAGAATTATTAGGCAAGTTGTATTTTAGAGGATTTTTTTTATTATTGATCAACAACTATGTTCTCAATCAACCCAAAAGACTCATATCAAAGCTTAATATTTCTGGAAGTTGGAGTGGGGTTTTTTAGATTTGGCTATCTTAGGAGGATATCTGTCTGTGCAGGTAACTATTACTGTGCAGAACTATTAGGCAACTTAAAAAAAACAAATCTATTCCCATCTCATTTGTTTATTTTCACCAGGTAAACCAATATAACTGCACAAAATTTAGAAATAAATATTTCTTACATGCAAAAACAAAACCCCAAAAAATGAGTGACCAATATAGCCACCTTTCTTGTTGATGACACAACAGCCTACCATCCATAGATTCTGTCATTACTTGATCTCTTTACGATCAACATTGCGTGCAGCAGCCACCACAGCCTCCAGACACTGTTCCGAGAGGTGCACTGTTTTCCCTCCCTGTAAATCTCATATTTTATGAGGGACCACAGTTCTCTATGGGGTTCAGATCAGGTGAACAAGGGGGCCATGTCATTATTTCTTCATCTTTTAGACCTTTACTGGCCAGCCACGCTGTGGAGTAGTTGTATGCATGTGATGGAGCATTGTCCTGCATGAAAATCATGTTTTTCTTGAACGATACCGACTTCTTCCTGTACCACTGCTTGAAGAATTTGTCTTACGGAACCTGGCAGTAGGTCTGTGAGTTGAGCTTCACTCCATCCTCAACCCGAAAAGGTCCCACAAGTTCATCTTTGATGATACCAGCCCATACCAGTATTCCACCTCCACCTTGCTGGCGTCTGAGTCTGAGTGGAGCTCTCTGCCCTTTACTGATCCAGCATCTGGCCCATCAAGAGTCACTCTCATTTCATCAGTCCATAAAACCTTTGAAAAATAAGTCTTAAGATATTTCTTGACGTTTTATCTTATGTTTCTTATTCAAAGGTGGTGGTTTTTCAGCCTTCATTACCTTGGCCATGTCCCTGAGTATGGCACACCTTGTGCTTTTTGATACTCCAGTAACATTGCAGCTCTGAAATATGGCCAAACTGGTGGCAAATGGCATCTTGGCACCTTCACGCTTGATTTTCCTCAATTCATGGGCAGTTATTTTGCGCCTTTTTTGCCCAGCACGCTTCTTGCGACCCTGTTGGCTATTTGACATGAAACGCTTGATTGTTCGTTGATCACGCTTCAAAAGTTTGGCAGTTTCAAGACTGCTGCACCCCTCTGCAAGACATCTCACAATTTTGGACTTTTCAGAGCCCGTCAAATCTCTCTTCTGACCCATTTTGCCAAAGGAAAGTAAGTTGCCTAATAATTAAGCACACCTTATATATGGTGTTGATGTCATTACACCACACCCCTCCTTATTATAGAGATGCACATCACCTGATTTACTTAATTGGTAGTTGGCTCTCAAGCCTATACAGCTTGGAGTAGGACAACATGTATAAAAAGTATCATGTGATCAAAATACTCATTTGCCTAATAATTCTGCACACAGTGTATTTGCACAGTCAGTGTTTGCAACGTTTTGGAAGTAGCGTGTTTGTCTGCATACAGAATGCTGCGTTCTACAGTACAAGCACAGTGGATGGATTTATAGAAATCTTCTGCCCACTGCGCTTCTTTTCTCTGCTCCGTAAACTTACATGTGGCGCGGCTTTCCAAGCTGCAGCATGTCAATTTCTGTTCCTGTGGCCAGAATGTTCTCCATAGGAAGAAAAAAAGCAAAAGTAGGTAGCACACTGAACCCTGATCGTAGGCACGGACTGCTGCATTCTCCTGTGGAGCACACTCACATTTCCACAGGCGGGCTGACACTGCGTCAGCTGCTGTACATGCAACCTAAGAGCTTACTTTGTAGTGTTCCATATCACTAAAGCCTGCTTTACACGCTTCAATATATCTCACAATTCGTCGTTGGGGTCAAGTTGTAAGTGACGCACATCCGGCATCGTTTGTGAGGTATCTGCGTGTGACAGCTACTTGCGATCAGGATTGAACGCAAAACCGTTGATCGCAAACACATCGTATCTTTGTCTAGAATTGAACGTTTTGTTGCACGAACCTAGTCAATTGAAACGTGTGACATCCCTCATACGATTGTGATGTCTGATGCTATGTGCGCAGGTGTGCGCTCTGCACCGCAGCTTAAAAAAGGTCTGCTTCAGAGCGCAGCTGAAAAGCTGCGTTCTTAAGCGCCTCACAATGTCTGTCATTCACTAATCTCTGTCAGTCGGTCACTATCTCTGTCCCTCTCTCTGTCCATGTCAGTCTATCCCTCTTACCCCCTCTCTCATACTCACCGATCCCCGATCACCGGCGCGGCTCTGCACTGCATTCACACTGCTCCGGCGGCTTTTACTATTTTGAAAAAGCCGGCCGCTCATTAAACAATCTCGTATTCCCTGCTTTCCCCGCCCACCGGCGCCTATGATTGGTTGCAGTGAGACACGCCCCCACGCTGAGTGACAGGTGTCTCACTGCACCCAATCACAGCAGCCGGTGGGCGTGTCTATACAGTGAAATAAATAAATAATTTAAAAAAACGGCGTGCGGTCCCCCCCAATTTTAAAACCAGCCAGATAAAGCCATACGGCTGAAGGCTGGTATTCTCAGGATGGGGAGCTCAACGTTATGGGGAGTCCCCCAGCCTAACAATATCAGTCAGCAGCCGCCCAAAATTGCCGCATACATTAGATGCGACAGTTCTGGGACTGTACCCGGCTCTTTCCGATTTGCCCTGGTGCGTTGACAAATCGGGGTAATAAGGAGTTATTGGCAGCCCATAGCTGCCAATAAGTCCAAGAGTAATCATGTCAGGCGTCTCCCCAAGATACATTCCATGATTAATCTGTAAGTGACAGTAAATAAACACACACACACGAAAAAATCCTTTATTAGAAATAAATAACACAAACATATACCCTCGTTCTCCACTTTATGGTCCAGCGTCGCTTCCAGGTCTGCTGCATGGAGGTGACCAGAGCAGCAGAAGACATCACGCTACTCACCGCCGCTCCTGTCAGCTCCACGCCGCAAATGAGGTGAGTAGCGCGATCAGCTGAGCTGTCACTGAGGTTACCCGCGGCCACCGCTGTATCCAGTGACAGCGGGGAACCTCAGTGACAGCTCAGCTGATCGCGCGGCTGTCTTCATTAGCTGCGTGGAGCTGACAGGAGCGGCGGTGTCTTCTGCTGCTCTGGTCACCTCCATGCAGCAGACCTGGAAGCGACGCTGGACCATCCTGGATTACGCCAGACATGGAGGGCTTTTTCGGGATGAATAAAGTGGTGAACCAGGGTATATGTTTGTGTTTTTTATTTCTAATAAAGGATTTTTCGGGTGTGTGTGTTTATTTACTGTCACTTACAGATTAATCATGGAAGGTATCTTGGGGAGATGCCTGACATGATTAATCTTGGACTTATTGGCAGCTATGGGCTGCCAATAACTCCTTATTACCCCGATTTGCCAACGCACCAGGGCAATTCGGGATGGCCGGGTACAGTCCCAGAACTGTCGCATATAATGTATGCGGCAATTCTGGGCGGCTGCTGACTGATATTGTTAGGCTGGGGGGCTCCCCATAACGTGGAGCTCCCCATCCTGAGAATACCAGCCTTCAGCCGTATGGCTTTATCTGGCTGGTTTTAAAATTGGGGGGGACCGCACGCCGTTTTTTTTAATTACTTAATTATTTATTTCACTGCACAGTATAGACACGCCCACCGGCTGCTGTGATTGGGTGCAGTGAGACACCTGTCACTCAGCGTGGGGGCGTGCCTCACTGCAACCAATCATAGGCGCCGATGGGCGGGGAAAGCAGGGAATACGAGATTGTTTAATGAGCGGCTGGCTTTTTCAAAACAGTAAAAGCCGCCGGAGCAGTGTGAATGCCGTGCAGAGCCGGGGATCAGGGATCGGTGAGTATGAGAGAGAGCTGCTCAATTCAGTTACTCAGGAGTTTAGCGGTCACCGGTGAGTCCTTCACTGGTGACCGCTAATCAGGACGCGACACAGACAGAGCCGCAGCATGACCATGAAGTTGGGTGAAGTTCACCCGAGTTCATTCTGACAGTGCGGCTCTGTCTGTGTCTGCTGTCATCTGCCATTCAGCTCTGCTACATGGCTGTCTGTGTCTGCTGTCAGCGGCCATGTAGCAGAGCTGAATGGCAGATGACATAGTAAAAACGCATCCCTACACATTACACACGCTTGGCAAGTCAATAAAAAAAAAAAAGTGCCCAATGCATACGTCACAGAACACATGATCTAAAGGATTGCACACAAAATTGATCAATTTAACATAGACTACTAACGCTCGTGTGACAGCAAATGAACGATGCAATCTCATAAGATCCCGTATGCAACCTGGGCGTGTCACATCGCAAATGCGATTGTACAACTAATTGCAACGTGTAAAGCAGGCTTTAGTCTATGTGAAAAAATTAATGTGACCACTTTCAAATTTAGTACTACTAATATACTAATCGCATACTGATAGATGACAGACTGAACATGAGTCAACAGTGTGATGCAGCAGCAAAAAAGACAAGCACAATTGTGCAATGTATTAACAGAAGCACAGATCACGTGAAGTAATTATCACCCTCTACTCCTCTTTGGTCAGACCTCATCTGCAATTCTGAGCACCATGTCTTAAAAAAGACATCAACAAATGGGAGCAAGTTCAGAGAAGAGCGACCAGAATGGTGACCGGTCTATAAACTGTACAGGATTTGGGAATGTTTAGCTTGAAAAAAAGAAAACAGAGAGGAAACTTAATAGCCATCTGCAAATATCTCAAGGGCTGTCACAACTAGAGGGGTCAGCCCTATTGTCATCTGCAGACAAGGAAAGACTAGAAGCAATGGGGTGAAACTGATTATAGGAGTCACAGATTAGATGGAATAAAAACCTTTTGACAGTGAGGGTGATCAATGACTGGAACCACAAGAGGTAGTGAGTTCCCCTTCAATGGAAGACGTAAAAAGGAGACTGGACAGACACCTGTGTGGGATGATATAGTGAATCCTGCTGTGAGCAGGGATTGGACCTGATGACCCTGGAGGTCCCGTCCAACTATAACATTCTATGATTCTACTGCAGATAATCTACAGCTACAGTAGAATAAATCCCAATCTGCATGATGACATGGTTTTTAGCCGTGTGTCCATTTTAAAAACGCTCCTAGGGACCTGGGCCTTTACCCACTAGGATTTAGCTTTCTTATGTAGAGCAGGCGAAATCCCAGTGGCTACAAGGACGTGGTCCTTTTTTCCCCACTAAGAATTGTATTAAAACACTCATTAGGACCTGGTCCCTCTGCCCACTGGGAAATAGCCGGCTCTGGTAAAGCTGAATCCCAGTGGAAGGAGGGACCAGGTCCTAATGAGTGGTTTAATACAATTCTTACTGGGGAAAAAAGGACCGTGTCCTTCTGCCCACTGGGATTTAGCCACGACCCTGGAAACATGAAACTGTGCACTGACTGACGTCACAGAGGGCCCTCTGGTCACTAGGATTTAGCCTCTACCATAATCCTATGGGGGTGTCAGCACCAGACCCCGCTTCTATTATATCTATTGTAATCTCCTCTGTGCCACGTGCACTTAGAATAGACATTGTTTTTCTGTCTGGAAACGTCGGGCTGGAAACATCAGGCTGCATTATGACCACGCCCCATCACATGACCAGTGACGTCATACCTGTCAGGAGACCGTACATTCTAGCACCTACTCTGCCGGTTTCTTCTTTTTTTCTTTGCTTCTTGCTCCCAGAGCTGCACTGAGGAGGCCCCGCCCCTTCCGGTGACATCTTTCCCTCAAGAAATCAACTCCTTTCTACACGTTACCGTGCGGCTCTGCAGGTGGGAGTTTCTCCATGTGTATGAGCACATATAGGGGGTATATGGAGATCAGGTATATAGGAGGCTGTGTGGCAGGTCATAGAGTATATGCGGCATATGCTGTATATAGAGAGGCTATGTGGGGCTCACAGCGTATACAGAAACCTATCTAGGGGTCATAAAGTATATGGGGCTTATACTGTATATAGGAAGCTGTGTGGGGCTTATACTGTATATAGGGAGGCTGTGTGGGGCTTATACTGTATATAGGAAGCTGTGTGGGGGCTTATACTGTATATAGAGAGGCTGTGTGGGGGCTTATACTGTATATAGAGAGGCTGTGTGGGGGCTTATACTGTATATAGGGAGGCTGTGTGGGGGCTTATACTGTATATAGAGAGGCTGTGTGGGGGCTTATACTGTATATAGAGAGGCTGTGTGGGGGCTTATACTGTATATAGAGAGGCTGTGTGGGGCTTATACTGTATATAGGAAGCTGTGTGGGGCTTATACTGTATATAGAGAGGCTGTGGGGGCTTATACTGTATATAGAGAGGCTGTGTGGGGGGTTATACTGTATATAGAGAGGCTGTGTGGGCTTATACTGTATATAGAGAGGCTGTGTGGGGGCTTATACTGTATATAGAGAGGCTGTGGGGGCTTATACTGTATATAGGGAGGCTGTGTGGGGGCTTATACTGTATATAGAGAGGCTGTGTGGGGGCTCATACTGTATATAGGAGGCTGTGTGGGGGGCTTATACTGTATATAGGAGGCTGTGTGGGGGCTTATACTGTGTATAGAGAGGCTGTGTGGGGCTTATACTGTATATAGAGAGGCTGTGTGGGGGGCTTATACTGTATATAGGGAGGCTGTGTGGGGGCTTATACTGTATATAGGAGGCTGTGTGGGGGGCTTATACTGTATATAGGAGGCTATGTGGGGGCTTATACTGTGTATAGAGAGGCTGTGTGGGGCTTATACTGTATATAGAGAGGCTGTGTGGGGGGCTTATACTGTATATAGGGAGGCTGTGTGGGGGCTTATACTGTATATAGAGAGGCTGTGTGGGGGCTTATACTGTATATAGGGAGACTGTGTGGGGGCTTATACTGTATATAGTGAGGCTGTGTGGGGGATTATACTGTATATAGAGAGGCTGTGTGGGGGCTCATACTGTATATAGGAGGCTGTGTGGGGGGCTTATACTGTATATAGGAGGCTGTGTGGGGGCTTATACTGTGTATAGAGAGGCTGTGTGGGGCTTATACTGTATATAGAGAGGCTGTGTGGGGGGCTTATACTGTATATAGGGAGGCTGTGTGGGGGCTTATACTGTATATAGGAGGCTGTGTGGGGGGCTTATACTGTATATAGGAGGCTATGTGGGGGCTTATACTGTGTATAGAGAGGCTGTGTGGGGCTTATACTGTATATAGAGAGGCTGTGTGGGGGGCTTATACTGTATATAGGGAGGCTGTGTGGGGGCTTATACTGTATATAGAGAGGCTGTGTGGGGGCTTATACTGTATATAGGGAGACTGTGTGGGGGCTTATACTGTATATAGGGAGGCTGTGTGGGGGCTTATACTGTATATAGGGAGGCTGTGTGGGGGCTTATACTGTATATAGAGAGGCTGTGTGGGGGCTTATACTGTATATAGGAAGCTGTGTGGGGGCTTATACTGTATATAGGAAGCTGTGTGGGGGCTTATACTGTATATAGAGAGGCTGTGTGGGGGCTTATACTGTATATAGAGAGGCTGTGTGGGGGCTTATACTGTATATAGGGAGGCTGTGTGGGGGATTATACTGTATATAGAGGGGCTGTGTGGGGGCTTATACTGTGTATAGGAGGCTGTGTGGGGGTTTATACTGTATATAGAGAGGCTGTGTGGGGGCTTATACTGTATATAGGGAGGCTGTGTGGGGGGCTTATACTGTATATAGGGAGGCTGTGTGGGGGGCTTATACTGTATATAGGGAGGCTGTGTGGGGCTTATACTGTATATAGAGAGGCTGTGTGGGGGGCTTATACTGTATATAGGGAGGCTGTGTGGGGGGCTTATACTGTATATAGAGAGGCTGTGTGGGGGCTTATACTGTATATAGGGAGGCTGTGTGGGGCTTATACTGTATATAGAGAGGCTGTGTGGGGCTTATACTGTATATAGAGAGGCTGTGTGGGGGCTTATACTGTATATAGGGAGGCTGTGTGGGGGCTTATACTGTATATAGAGAGGCTGTGTGGGGGCTTATACTGTATATAGAGAGGCTGTGTGGGGGCTTATACTGTATATAGAGAGGCTGTGTGGGGGCTTATACTGTATATAGGGAGGCTGTGTGGGGGCTTATACTGTATATAGGGAGGCTGTGTGGGGGCTTATACTGTATATAGAGAGGCCGTGTGGGGGCTTATACTGTATATAGAGAGACGGTGTGGGGGCTTATACTGTACATAGAGAGGCTGTGTGGGGGCTTATACTGTATATAGAGAGGCTGTGTGGGGGCTTATACTGTATATAGAGAGGCTGTGTGGGGGCTTATACTGTATATAGAGAGGCTGTGTGGGGGCTTATACTGTATATAGGGAGGCTGTGTGGGGGCTTATACTGTATATAGGGAGGCTGTGTGGGGGCTTATACTGTATATAGAGAGGCTGTGTGGGGGCTTATACTGTATATAGGGAGGCTGTGTGGGGGCTTATACTGTATATAGGGAGGCTGTGTGGGGGCTTATACTGTATATAGGGAGGCTGTGTGGGGGCTTATACTGTATATAGAGAGGCTGTGTGGGGGCTTATACTGTATATAGAGAGACGGTGTGGAATTATACTGTATATAGAGAGGCTGTGTGGGGGGTTATACTGTATATAGAGAGACGGTGTGGGGGCTTATACTGTATATAGGGAGGCTGTGTGGGGGCTTATACTGTATATAGGAGGCTGTGTGGGGGGCTTATACTGTATATAGGGGAGGCTGTGTGGGGGGTTATACTGTATATAGGGAGGCTGTGTGGGGGCTTATACTGTATATAGGGAGGCTGTGTGGGGGGCTTATACTGTATATAGAGAGACGGTGTGGAATTATACTGTATATAGAGAGGCTGTGTGGGGGGTTATACTGTATATAGGGAGGCTGTGTGGGGGCTTATACTGTATATAGGGAGGCTGTGTGGGGGCTTATACTGTATATAGAGAGGCTGTGTGGGGGCTTATACTGTATATAGAGAGGCTGTGTGGGGGCTTATACTGTATATAGGAGGCTGTGTGGGGGCTTATACTGTATATAGAGAGGCTGTGTGGGGGCTTATACTGTATATAGGGAGGCTGTGTGGGGGCTTATACTGTATATAGGGAGGCTGTGTGGGGGCTTATACTGTATATAGGGAGGCTGTGTGGGGGCTTATACTATATATAGGGAGGCTGTGTGGGGGTTATACTGTATATAGGAAGGCTGTGTGGGGGTTATACTGTATATAGGAAGGCTGTGTGGGGGCTTATACTGTATATAGGAAGGCTGTGTGGGGGCTTATACTGTATATAGAGAGGCTGTGTGGGGGCTTATACTGTATATAGAGAGGCTGTGTGGGGGGCTTATACTGTATATAGATAGGCTGTGTGGGGGGCTTATACTGTATATAGAGAGGCTGTGTGGGGGCTTATACTGTATATAGAGAGGCTGTGTGGGGGCTTATACTGTATATAGGGAGGCCGTGTGGGGGCTTATACTGTATATAGGGAGGCCGTGTGGGGGCTTATACTGTATATAGAGAGGCTGTGTGGGGGCTTATACTGTATATAGGAGGCTGTGTGGGGGCTTATACTGTATATAGAGAGGCTGTGTGGGGGATTATACTGTATATAGAGAGGCTGTGTGGGGGCTTATACTGTATATAGAGAGGCTGTGTGGGGGCTTATACTGTACATAGAGAGGCTGTGTGGGGGCTTATACTGTACATAGAGAGGCTGTGTGGGGGCTTATACTGTATATAGAGAGGCTGTGTGGGGGCTTATACTGTATATAGGGAGGCTGTGTGGGGGCTTATACTGTATATAGGGAGGCTGTGTGGGGGCTTATACTGTATATAGGGAGGCTGTGTGGGGGTTATACTGTATATAGGAAGGCTGTGTGGGGGCTTATACTGTATATAGGGAGGCTGTGTGGGGCTTATACTGTATATAGAGGGGCTGTGTGGGGGCTTATACTGTATATAGAGAGGCTGTGTGGGGGGCTTATACTGTATATAGAGAGGCTGTGTGGGGGGCTTATACTGTATATAGAGAGGCTGTGTGGGGGGCTTATACTGTATATAGAGAGGCTGTGTGGGGGCTTATACTGTATATAGGAGGCTGTGTGGGGCTTATACTGTATATAGAGAGGCTGTGTGGGGCTTATACTGTATATAGGGTGGCTGTGTGGGGGCTTATACTGTATATAGAGAGGCTGTGTGAGGGCTTATACTGTATAAGGGAGGCTGTGTGAGGGCTTATACTGTATAAGGGAGGCTGTGTGGGGGCTTATACTGTATATAGGAGGCTGTGTGGGGGCTTATACTGTATAAGGGAGGCTGTGTGGGGGCTTATACTGTATATAGGAGGCTGTGTGGGGGCTTATACTGTATATAGAGAGGCTGTGTGGGGGCTTATGCTGTATATAGAGAGGCTGTGTGGGGGCTTATACTGTATATAGAGAGGCTGTGTGGAGCTTATACTGTATATAGAGAGGCTGTGTGGGGGCTTATACTGTATATAGAGAGGCTGTGTGGGGGCTTATACTGTATATAGGAGGCTGTGTGGGGGCTTATACTGTATATAGAGAGGCTGTGTGGGGGCTTATACTGTATATAGGGAGGCTGTGGGGGCTTATACTGTATATAGAGAGGCTGTGTGGGGGCTTATACTGTATATAGAGAGGCTGTGTGGGGGGTTATACTGTATATAGAGAGGCTGTGTGGGGGCTTATACTGTATATAGAGAGGCTGTGTGGGGGCTTATACTGTATATAGGAGGCTGTGTGGGGGGCTTATACTGTATATAGGGAGGCTGTGTGGGGGCTCATACTGTATATAGGGAGGCTGTGTGGGGGGTTATACTGTATATAGGGAGGCTGTGTGGGGTCTTATACTGTATATAGGGAGGCTGTGTGGGGGCTTATACTGTATATGGGAGGCTGTGTGGGGGCTTATACTGTATATAGGGAGGCTGTGCGGGGGGCTTATACTGTATATAGAGAGGCTGTGTGGGGGCTTATACTGTATGTAGGGAGGCTGTGTGGGGGGTTATACTGTATATAGAGAGGCTGTGTGGGGGCTTATACTGTATATGGGAGGCTGTGTGGGGGCTTATACTGTATATAGAGAGGCTGTGTGGGGGCTTATACTGTATATAGAGAGGCTGTGTGGGGGCTTATACTGTATATAGAGAGGCTGTGTGGGGGCTTATACTGTATATAGGGAGGCTGTGTGGGGGCTTATACTGTATATAGAGAGGCTGTGTGGGGGCTTATACTGTATATAGAGAGGCTGTGTGGGGGCTTATACTGTATATAGAGAGGCTGTGTGTGGGGCTTATACTGTATATAGAGAGGCTGTGTGGGGGGCTTATACTGTATATAGAGAGGCTGTGTGGGGGCTTATACTGTATATAGGGAGGCTGTGTGGGGGCTTATACTGTATATAGGGAGGCTGTGTGGGGGCTTATACTGTATATAGGGAGGCTGTGTGGGGGCTTATACTGTATATAGGGAGGCTGTGTGGGGGCTTATACTGTATATAGAGAGGCTGTGTGGGGGCTTATACTGTATATAGGGAGGCTGTGTGGGGGGCTTATACTGTATATAGAGAGGCTGTGTGGGGGCTTATACTGTATATAGAGAGGCTGTGTGGGGGCTTATACTGTATATGGGAGGCTGTGTGGGGGCTTATACTGTATATAGGGAGGCTGTGTGGGGGGCTTATACTGTATATAGAGAGGCTGTGTGGGGGCTTATACTGTATGTAGGGAGGCTGTGTGGGGGGTTATACTGTATGTAGGGAGGCTGTGTGGGGGGTTATACTGTATATAGAGAGGCTGTGTGGGGGCTTATACTGTATATGGGAGGCTGTGTGGGGGGCTTATACTGTATATAGAGAGGCTGTGTGGGGGCTTATACTGTATATAGGGAGGCTGTGTGGGGGGCTTATACTGTATATAGAGAGGCTGTGTGGGGGCTTATACTGTATGTAGGGAGGCTGTGTGGGGGCTTATACTGTATGTAGGGAGGCTGTGTGGGGGCTTATACTGTATACAGTGTCTTGCAAATGTATTCACACCCTTAGCAGTTTTCATGTTTTGTGACTTCACAACCTGGAATTTCCCTGTGTTTGGAGGGTTTCCATCAGGTCATGTACAGAACCTGCCGACAACTGCGAACATTGGATTTTCTTTTTTTTTTTTTTTTTAAATTCTTTATTTATTTAGAAACCGTCATAACAAACAAATACAGGTCCGTGGACCTAACGGCCCGTCTGCAAAAATCACAGTCTGCTCCGAATAGAGAGTACATTGAAACCATTCTTATGCACAACTAGGTAAAGTGTAGCAGACGTACATCCCATCCCGAACATCTAACTATGCAAGGTTCCCGTAAGGTTTTTCTTTATTATTTATTTAAGTGACAACGCACATTGTGCCTTGGGATATTAAGATACTCAAGTTTGAAAGAAGAAAAGAAGAAGAAGATAAGATAGAAAAAGAAAAAAAAAATATAGAAGAGTCATAAGAGGATGAGCAGGGAAGAGATGGAACGGGAGGAGGTGAGGTAGAAGGGTATGGGGAAAAAGGGGGGGGTAGAGGGAGAGTCGGCGGACATTCATACTCGCCGCATATCAGCACACTTACAGAATTGCGGATTCGTTGGTTCCTGTGCTGTCCCCCACCAGCTCTCTTTAGTCCCCTGTTTGTTGGAAGTCCATCCACCCCCCCCCAGAATTTCACATATGAGTCATGCAGTGAGGAGGTCAGATCCTCCATATGCATTAGGTCATTGACCTTAGTGATCCACTGTGCCACCGTGGGGGGGGGGTCCGAGATCTCCATCTCTCCGGGATACATAGTCTCGCTGCCATTATGAGGAACTTCCTCATGCTTTGTATGTTTTTAATGGGGTCTCGCAGTGATGCAACAGGAAGATGGCTGGACCCATTTCTTCAGTGGTTCCTGTAACCAACCTGATGATGTCAGACACACCTTTCCAGAATGGCTGGATCGCCTCGCACTCCCAAAACACGTGGAAGAGAGTGCCCTCCCCCCCACCACACCTCCAGCAAGTAGGGTCCACTCCTGGAAAAATGGCATGAATTCCAGATGGCACCCTGTACCATCTGGACAGCAATTTGTAACTGGCTTCCTGGAATCTAGAGCTAATGGATGAGCTGTGTGCAAGCGAGCAGATACGTTCCCACTGGTCAGAGGAGAGGCTCACGCCGAGGTCCCTCTCCCACTTCGCTACAAATGACGGAGGAGGTTGGTCTGAAGGCGAGGATAACAAAGAATATACCGCTGATAACGAGTGTCGAGTCGGGCTTGTTCCCCCGCAGATAATTTCAAATTGTGTCTTGGGCTGTTGGAAATAGGCCCTATTTGGAATTTTACTGAGAAAATGTGCCAGCTGTAAACGTCTTCAGCGTCCCAACGGGGCTGGGGTTTGTCTAGCCTCCAGATTGGCAATCGAGGGCCAACCGTCTCGGTCTCCCAAGTCTTCTACCCGATCCATCCCATTGTGTATCCACAGCTGAAATATGGGGTCCGTTCTTCCTGGCTCAATAGAGGGATGGCTCAAGATAGGCGTCATGCGGGAGTGAAGGGGGATCAATTCTGCACGCACCAGACCCGTATTGCAATACGTCACCGTAGGACCAATAGTTGGATGTACCTTCAGCCCCGCAGGAGCCTCCGGGAGCACCCAAGGCAATTTATTTAAAGGTATTTGAGAAAAAGACTGTTCAATTTGAACCCACACCTTCTGTGTACCGTTCCTACACCAATCAATTATCCTGGTGAGATGGCCCGCTAAATGGTAACGTTTCATATCCGGCAGCCCGATCCCGCCTTTGCGTTTGGGTCTAAATAGGGTGGTTCTCTTTAAGCGTACTGATTTGTCCGCCCATATAAAAGATGACTGAATTGACTCGAGTGTTCGGAAGAATGCAGCCGGAATTTTAATTGGGAGAGCTTGGAAAATGTATAAGAGCCTGGGCAGTATATTCATCTTAAAGATTTGATTTCTACCAAACCATGAGAACAGGGATTTTCCCCACCGGTCACAGTCTTTCCTAACGGATGCTAGCAAGGGTAGAAAATTATGGACATAGAGGAGGCTCAAGTCACTGGTAAGACGTATTCCCAGATAATTAAGAGACTGAACTGCCCACCGAAAACTAAAGGATGATTTCAACTCCTCCACTTCCCTGGGAGACAGATTGATGTTAAGAACCTCTGACTTTGAGAAGTTAATTTTGAAGTTTGCTAATTGAGAATATATCTGAAACTCTTTCATCAAGTTAGGGAGAGACACTTTGGGAGCCGAGACAAAAAACAGGAGATAGTCCGCATATGCTGCGACTTTATGCACGGCCTGGCGCACCACCACACCCACAATATCGCTATTAGCTCGTACATGTCTAAGGAAGGGTTCCAACGTTAGGATGAATATTAGAGGGGATAGCGGGCATCCCTGACGGGTGCCGTTTGAAATGGTGAAAGGGTCTGAAAGGATCCCATTCACACGCACCCTCGCTGATGGCACAGTGTAAAGACTATTTTACGTTTAAGGGTAAGTGATGACTTTGAAGGGCCATTTGTTTCTAGATTATATAGGGATGCGTAAAATTTTTTAAAGGTTTCCGCAATTTCCAGGGATGAATGTAGCATAGTACCCTGCGATTGTGTGGGGGAAATTTTAGAAATAAATGACGCTTGTTGTTGTCTAAGCGCTCTCGCCAGTGTTTTGCTGCATTTATTCCCAAATTCATAAAAATGCCGACGAGATCTGACAAGGATCCCCTTAGCCTTATTATTGAGCAGTTTCCGCAAGTTGTCGCGGGCTCTAAAGAGGGCGCTTCCCACCTCTACCGAGGGCATCTGTTTGTGACAGGTCTCCAGGTCTTTCAACTGCGTTAAGAGCGTAGATATCTTAAGCTCCCGCTCCCTTTTTCGTCTTGCCCCCTGCTGAATCAATACACCCGTAATGACACATTTGTGAGCCTCCCACACTGAAGTTGCTGAGATGTCGCCCGAGGTATTCCTCATGAAGTATTCTGTCAGGGTATTTTGTACTAGTTGTAGGATCTCCGGGTCCTCCAGCAGAGAGGTATTCAACCTCCACTGCCACTGATGTGGCAATGAGGATTGTAACAACACCTTTACCGTACAAAGTGCGTGATCGGAAAAGGTAATGTTTTCTATTTGAGACTGAGAGATCCTTGTGAGATCCCCATGCTTTACAAAAAAGTAATCGATTCTAGAATATGTTCCGTGTGCCGTCGAATAAAATGAATAGTCTTTATCGGCTGGATGTAATAGCCTCCATGTATCCAATTGGTGTTCATGTATTATGCGTCTTATTTTACGAAGGGCCGCTAGAGGATGTGCCGAAGTGCCCGAAGAGGTGTCCTGGACTGGGTTCAGTGCGATGTTAAAATCTCCCCCTAAAATGAGAGTGCCCTCCATAAAATCCTCTATCGTTTCCAGGAAGTCAGTCAGTGCTGTAATTTGTCCAGTATTTGGAAGATATAGTGAGGCTAGAGTGTATATGTGCGAGGCGATCCTACCCTTTACCAGCAGCAACCGTCCTGAGTCATCACTGCAAGAATCCAAGAACTCCCAGGGAACGGAGCGAGATATAAGGATACTTGTTCCTCGGGACTTCGGGTCGGGGGAGAAGCTGTGGTAAACTTCAGGGAACCACCGAGATGACAACTTGAACATCTTGTGTTTGCAAAGATGTGTTTCCTGCAAAAAAGCAATTTGAACATGAGACCTTTTCAGCATATTTGTCAAAATGGATCTCTTACCAGGACTATGTAGTCCTTTCACATTTATTGTCCCGCATTTCACCTCAGTGTCTCCCGCCCTATGCATGGCGAACAGCGAGTAATAGAATGTCCCCCCACTAGTGAAACACGGGGTGGGATCAGAGAGAGGGGGGGGGGGGGTTGGTGGGTAGGGAATAGAAGAGCTCAGAAGAGAGAAGAATGTAAGTAGAACGCGAGATGAATAAGAAGGGTGAAGTAAAAGGTATAAGATTAGACCGAAGAAGAAGCAGAGATGAGAAGAAAAGTATGAAAAGAATAAACCAGTTCAAGTAGCTGGTTTATTGACCAGATTGTATAGATTTTTACAGTCTCAACACCCGTTTGAGACTTGGCGTCTCTAAACGGGAGAGCGTCCCTTGGGGTACGTAGAAAACCAGGGGTCAGAGCTCCCCAAACCCCCCAGATATACATGCAAAAAATATACAGTTAACTAGATCCAACACCTCACCCCTCAACTGTGAGGCATCGGGGTGAGGGGCACTTATCCTAGAGTACGTTAATCAGAGGAATAGAACATCAGGAATGAAAACTTATAGAACGTGTATCGCATACTGCAATAACGCATTAAATCCGTCGGCCGTAGGGCAGGTGTATCTGATTCGTATTAGAACACCCGCAGGATATCCCCTACCGACCGCGAGTTCCGAGGAGACATACAAGTCCCTCCCACCTCTCCCTCCACTCCTTTAGGGAGAGTAAGATCATAATAAACATAAAAATGTCACTCCTCCGAGTGTGACCATCAGTCCGAAGACCCTTGCGCAAGCTCCTCCGCAGATGTGGGCTCCCCCGTGATCTCTGGGTCATGCGATTGCCTCCTTTCTTTCTCTGAGGCAGGCCGGGCAGTCTGTCTAATTGTAGCCAATTGGGGACCTCTACTGCATCCGTGCCCAGAAAACTGAAAATCCCCTCCAACTCCTCCGGACGTTTCAGGAAGAATTGATCTCCACCATATCTGACAATGAGATGAAAAGGATGGCCCCATCTATACGTAGCTCCCTTCTCTTTGATCTTCTGCAGCACTGGCATAAGCTGACATCTCATGTAGAGGGTCCGGGAGGAGACATCCGGGAAGAGCTTTATTTCTGACCCCTCGTAAGAGACAGTCTCATAGGCCCATGCATTTCTCAGAATGTCCTCCTTGTCAGTGTAGTAGTGTAATCTGTATAAGACATCACGTGGAAAGGCAGCATCTATGGGTCCCTGGCGAAACACCCGGTGAACTCTGTCAATTACATATAGAGTGTCTGTTGTGCCTCCTGAGACCTTGTTGAAAATTGCACTCACTGTCTTGGAGAGGGCTGCTGTTGGAATATTTTCTGGTATGCCTTTCAGGCGGACATTATTTCGCCTTCCTCTGTTCTCCTGATCATCTAAGAGAATGGTAATATTTTGCACTTGCATTTTGGATTTAGAGAGATCTTGCTCTAATGCAGTAACCCTTTCAAACAGGGTAGACACATCTTTTTCCACTACAGCAGTGCGAGTGTTAATCATATCAATGTCTCCTCTAACTATAGATAATGCCCTTTCATGTGCAGCCTCCATCCTTGCTACTAGAGAGTCCAGATCATTCCTGGTAGGGAGAGCTGATAATAGCTGTAAAATGCGGTCTGTCTCTGCTGAGGCCATGATGGGGTTAATGCCCCGCAGGGCCTGCTCCCCTGCCTGTCTCCCACATGTCTCTGGGGTCTGTTTCCTCTGTGCTCCCTCCAAAGGTAAGTGGTCTTCTAGGGGGAGCATATTACTGGGACCTCCAGAAAGGATTTCCCCTGCATCCGGGCGCCCACTCACCGCACCAGAGAGACACATCATGTTTTCCTGCACCTGTGGAGACCGGGGTTCCCCTCCGCCATGTTCCTGTATCGCCCGCTCTGCTGTATATGCTCCTGACTTGTCAGGGCTGGAGTGCATGTTCTGGGTCACGGGTCCCGCTGCAGCAGCGCCCGCTCCCTGTTGCTCCATATCTGCCGCTGGTGTCGCTGCCTTCCCCGCTGCCTTGTCAGGTCCTGCACGTGTGGCTTCTGGTGAGGACCGCGCGGCCGCCGGCGCCATTGCTGTAGCAGGCCTGGAAGTTGGGGAAGGCCTCCCGCCTCTGAATATGCGATCCACCGCTGCACTGCCACTCTGGGATGCTGGGGGATCCCTCTTCATAGCCGCTGTCCTCCTCCGGTTCATTTAACCTCTGATGAGAAGGATCCAGTAGGTTAATTTAATCTGGGTCTGAGGAGCTCAAAGGAGATGCGTCCTCACACCACCATAGCTAAGCCACGCCCCTGGATTTTCTTTTTATTGTGAAGCAAACAACAAATAGGACAAAATAACTGAAACACTCAGCATGCAAAACTATTCACCCCCTGAAGTCAGTACTTTGTGGAGTCTCCCTTTGTGGTAATTACAGCTACAAGTCACTTTGGATAAGTCTCTCCAGTTTTCCACATTTTGGGATTTTTGCCGTTTCCTCAAGACAAAACTGCTCCAGCTCCTTCTCGTTAGCTGTTTCCTCTGGTGAGCAGCGTCTTCACGTCTGACCACAGATTCTCCATTCCTCTGGTGAGCAGCGTCCTCACGTCTGACCACAGATTCTCCATTCCTCTGGTGAGCAGCGTCTTCACGTCTGACCACAGATTCTTCATTGCTCTGGTGAGCAGCGTCTTCACGTCTGACCACAGATTCTCAATTGGATTAAGGTCTGGGCTGTGACTTGGCTGCTCCAATACATTTACACATTTCCCCTTACACCCTCCAGACTGCCAGGACCCCAACACCTCTTCTCCCCTTAAAAGGTGCAACACCACTATTTTTCTTAAACATTCAGCACTTTTATTTATCTTTGACTTTTGGAGAGTCTGAAGAAACGCTGCTCTCATCTTTTTTAACATTGGCATAAAATTATGGTCACAGCTTTCAATAAGGTATTAACCAGCCAACACACCGGGGTTTAGGGAAATTTTCCGCCTTCCGGCCGTCCGGTGCGGGTGTTTCACCACCACTTGTTTCCAACCCCTTCCGCCAATGAGCAGCGGAACTTTAGCGAGCTACGACCCCCCCCCCCCATAGCCTGAAGCGCCTGAGCCACACCCTCGCGGATACCCGCCAGGAATATGTCCACCCGTTATCATTTAAATGCATGCCATTTGAGCATAGAAAAGCCGAATTTTCACCTTCCAGCTACTGGTGGCGAATCACCACACCATTTTTAAAACGGATGAACTTCGGTATACGCTGGTTAAGCGTTCGCCCGGTCCGTTCTATGGCAAAGCCTTCCCTGGCGTCATGCCAAATGAGCCAGGGTATCACCTCGGACCAAACAAGCTTAACTTCGGGGAAGAAACAGGGGAATTTGTCCATGTCTGACCGCATGTGGGTCAGAAGCTCAGCCACCGGGAAGGAAACCAGATTGTTGCCGCCTGCGTGAATCACCAGGACAACTGGGTAAGAGACTATTCTCGCTATTTTGACCACCTCCGGTAGCACCTGCGGCCAGGACAGGCCCTTGTAACCTCTCCAATTGATGTCCACGTCGAGGAAACCCAAAGACCGACCACCAGCTCGAGAATCCACTCTCCGAGTGGCCCAAAATACATAGGAATGACCTAGGATCCAAACACTGGGATGGCTCACATCTGAAAGGAAAAACACTGTCAAACAGCAGAAACACCAACCCAACAGCTACCCATCGTCATTGTGAAGGTTCAAGCTACTAAAAAAAAAAAATTGTTATGTAAGTGTATTCAGCTCAAACACAACCAACAACATGCCCCTGATTCCCGATACCCTTCTGTATTGCTGGCGTGTCCTCCAGTTCCAGTTTTTAAAACCAGCTCCGGTCGGATGTATCTCATAAAGCACTTGGATCGCCATCTACCGACCCGCTGGATCTCCGACTCCTGCATACCAGCCCGTGAAGCCTTGGTGGCAGCCCCGATTCTGAAAGAGTGCATGCCGAATTTCCCTGCTGGAAAACCCAAGGAAGCCAAAATCCGCCGCATTACCGCCAAAAACTGCCTCGCCAAGAGTGGAGAACCGTCCTCATGAATAAAATACTTGACGCCATTAGCTCTGATTGCCAGAAAAGCTTTGACCCGAGTTCTCGGGCAAACCGGACCAGTGATGGAAAAAAGGGGAAACCATGTGCCCCTGCCCGCCTGATCCATCTTTGATTTCCGCAAGCGTACCCGCAATTCGTCACCACAAACCAGGACATCATCCCAAAGCAAACCACCCGTAAACCCTTGCACCTTAGGGATAAGCTCGCCGACGCGAAGAGCCCCGAAGAAGGCGATTCCAAATGCCGCGGAGAAAAGGGTCGACGCATAGGGGAATTTACAAACTGACTTCGACTCGTTTATTAAATCAGCCAACAGCTGGAACGAAATAGGCCTCCTGTGGTCTACCCGTTTGTCACTCCTCCTCCAACCCTTCAATACCTGGTGCACCAAAAACGACTTGGTTACATCGGGCCAATTCCTTAATTTAAAATGAAAAGTCAAGCCCGACAGCCGGTTACGCGCTACTGCCCCCGATGCCCGACGGTTGCTTAGGAACAATGAATACTGGAAGGTGAGTTGTAGTAACACCTCACTCAAAGGAACGCCAGGTACTTCCCCCACCGACTCGCGCCAATCGCTCCATGCCTTACGAAAGGCCCGCCATGTCGATGGGGCAACAGAGGATGGAATCATCGGGATCAGCTGAGCGGGACATCCCACATCCAAGCTGGACACTCCAAACCTTGTTCCTGAGACGACGGATGGAGATCCTTGAATTTCTGAAATTGAAAACACGACAGGGCGTAAGTCATGCTGTTACTGTAGCCGAGAACATGTCTTGCTTTAACCAAGCATTTACGGATAGGCATTTTAAAACAAAAAACCTGATCAGCCTTATGACTGGAAGGGAAGAGGAAGACAGATGGTTGATGGCATGCACCACGCTGGCATTGTCACACGAGAAAATGATCCGCTTATTTCTCAAGGCCTGCCCCCAAAGCTCCACCGCAATCACTATTCGGAAGAGCTCGAGAAGGGTTAGGTTCTTGATCCATGCCCACTGGGCCCAGACATCTGGCCATCTTTCAGCACACCATTGGTTCCCAAAAATGACCCCAAAGCCAAATGACCCCGCCGCGTCAGAGAAAAGCTCAACCTCCGAATTTGTGCGTTCCGAGTCTTGGAAACAGGTGTGGTCGTTGTACGTTAGCAAATATTTACACACTATAAAGTCATTCTTCCGGGGGGGGGCGTGATCCTGATTCTATGGTGGGGGAGCCGTGCCCTCCAAGTGGCCAGGGAAAGGGGCCTGGAAAAAAATCCTGCCCATGGGCATGACCTTACAAGCGAAATTGAGGGAACCTAATAATGACTGCATTTGCACTAAGGTAACTTTTCCCACGGAAATGAACCCAGCAATAAGGACCAGAAGTGCCGAAATTTTTTCCAGACTGAGCCTAAACTCCATTTCCTTGGAGTCAATGACTATCCCCAGGAAAGTCAGCTCCATGACTGGACCAATGGTTTTCTCCTTCTACAACGGAACCCCAAACAGCTTTATTAGTTCCTTTTAAAGCGCCCCAAAACCGTTTGACATACCTGTGAGTCCGGGGGGGGGGGGGGAACGACGAATAAAAAATTGTCCAGGTAGTGCGTAATTGAAGAAAAACCAGTGTCCTTGCAGATGGCCCATTTCAAAAATGTGCTAAATATTTCAAAATATTGGCAGGAAATAGAACAACTTATAGGAAGGACAGGTATTGAAATAATACTCCCCGTCGAGCATTGCCCCAAGCATGTGGTGGCAAATAGGGTGCACTGGCAGCAAACGGAATGCAGATTCAATATCCGATTTTGCCAAGAGCTCCCCCATCCCCAGCCCACCTGACCAGGTCGACTGCCTTGTCGAAAGACACGTAATGCAATGCGGAATCCTCCTTGGGAATACCGTCATTCACAGACCTACCCTTAGGATAAGACAGATGGTGAATGAGGCGGTATTGCCCATGGTCCTTTTTGGGAACAACTCCCAAAGGGGACACCCGCAAGTTGCGGAAGGGACGGACCTTAAACGGGCCTCGGAAGTGCCCTAAAGCAACTTCCTTGCCCAGTTTGCCGCGAATGACGTCTGGGTGTTCCCTGGCAGATTTCAGATTGGGAGAAGAAGAGGGCAACTTAGAAAAAACAAATGGTATGAAAAACCCAAACGAAAAACCAGATCTAATTTGCGCTGCAGCTGATTTATTGGGGTACATGTCTAACCACAGACCCATCCCGATTACGCTCACTGGTATATATTGCCGCATCAAGGGGCTGCAATAATTTTGAGTTAACAAAAACCCTATGCCCCTGGATCAACCCGCTACCCTCCGCACCGGCGGAACCAACCCTGCTCCACACTCCCACATAAGGGTACTCACTGTGTGGCGCAGTAGCAGGAAGCCCCAGATCTTGATGTTGCTCCCCAGGTGCCAGACCCACCTCCGCTAGCCGGACAGCTGCACCCACTGATGGTCTTCTTCCCCTGCGTGACCTCACATGGGATTCATCTGAGGAAGAGGGAGACCGCCAGTGCGACGACCTCAATCGCCTGCTGCGACGCCTGGACCTGGATCTACCGCTGCGACAATTCCTGGCGCACCGCCGCGTGCGCTGTTCCTCGGACGACAACGATGAACTCCGATCACGGTGGCTACCCGCACCACAAGCAGTAGCCGGGGTCCCAGCACGTGACCGCGAAACACGCTGAACGGCTCCACCCACCGTTGCCGCCATAACATGCTGGACCCCACTGTGCAACAAAAGTGGCGAGCTGGCTCCATCCCCCATTACATAAGGTGCCAGCTGTGATGGTGTGGGCGCACTGAAAGGGTGAGCCTGAGGCACTATGCCGGACCGGCAATAAATAATGTCAGGCTCATTTGGGATAGGGGTGGGGTATAGTCCGGTGGGGGCCACACGACCAGCTGGCTATTAACTGTTGCCCCATTAGAGCCCCCCTCTCGCCTTCCCCCCTCACTCTGCACCGGTGGTATGGGGGTCGGCAAAGCCCTCCGGTCTGCCGGGCCACTAGGGCCATTAGAGGACCCAGATGACCCCTGGCTTGATCCCTGGTTGGCACCCATAAGAATTATAGATAGGTGACCAGGGGCAGAGCAATTCACTGGCTGCTGGGTATAACCCCCATCCCCACTGAAGCGCTGCTGCTTAATGTCGCCTGGGGAGCTCCCAGTCCCTGTACTGTGCCCCTATCCCCAGAATCTTGGACTGTGATGGTGGCAGCAGAAATGTAGAGTGTGGGCGGAGCTATACCAGAACAGCGTGAAGGGTTTTTCTTCGCGCTCTTTTTGAAATGTGTGGCGGGCTCAAGCGGGCCAGCGGGTATTTCTCTTTGAACGCCGCTCACCGGCGCCACACGCTTTAGCCTCGGCAGGAAAGAAGCCACCCACAGGTAAAAGCCCTGTGAGCCAGTCATTCCCTTCCCTGTCGATGCGCTGTCTTACTGCTTCCTGTAGCGGGTCCAGTTACTAATCAGAGAGGCTGGAAGCTGGGTGACGCGGTGACATATATGTGTGG
The DNA here is from genome assembly GCF_048569485.1 of Anomaloglossus baeobatrachus. Lineage (NCBI taxonomy): Eukaryota > Metazoa > Chordata > Amphibia > Anura > Aromobatidae > Anomaloglossus > Anomaloglossus baeobatrachus. Next base: position 577,779,125 of record NC_134357.1, on the reverse strand, counting down.
TAGGCGGAGCAACATCGAGTCACCTCCGGGGGCGGGGAAACTGGTAGGGACTCTTTTAAAGGGGAACGGATGTTACCAACGGGGAGGGGGGGGCAGCAGTCAGGGGGCAGCATCCCAAATTTGGGCTGCAGTGCCCCTCAGTGTGGCTTTAGCAGTAGCTTTGGGTCATTGTCTTGTTAGAAGATGAACTTTTGTCCCAGTCTCACATCACTGACAGACTGAAACAGGTTTTACTCGAGGATATCCCTGTATTTTCCAATATCCATCTTCTCCTGGACTTGAACCATTTTCCCTGTCCCTGGTAGATAAAAACATTCCCACAGCATGATGCTACCACCACCGTGTTTCACTGTGGGGATGGTGGACTTCGGGTGATGAGCTGTGTTGGTTTGGTGCAAGACATAGCTTTTACCTTGGTGGCCAAAAAGTTAAATTTCTGTCTCCTCTGACGACAGCACCTTCCTCCATACATTTGGGGAATCTACCACGTTTTTTGGCAAACTGAAAACAAGCCTTCCAATTTTTGGCTATAAATAAAGGCTTTTTTTCTGGCCACTCTTCAATAAAGGCCAGCTCTATGGCGTGTACGGTTAATTGTGGCCGTATGGACAGATACTCCAGTCTCTGTTTGGGAACTCTGGAGCTCCTTCAGGGTTACCTTTTTGGTCTCTGTGCTGCCTCTCTAATTAATAACCTCCTTGTCTGGGCTGAGAGATTTGGTGGGCGGCCTCTCTTGTCAGGTTTGTTGTGGTACCATTTTTTTCCATTTGATAATAAGAACACAACCCTGACTTGTACTTCTCACCACTTTGTCTCTGACTTGTTTGGAGATCCCCTGGGTCTTCATGGTGTTTTATCCTCTGTGGCTTTTCAGAAGAGGTGTGTGTATATACTGACAGACCCCGGGACACTTAGATTGCACACAGGGGGACTTCCTTTCCCTAAGTATGTAACTTATTAAGGAAATTGCACCAGAAATTTAAGGGCCTCATAACAAAAGGGGTGAATACATATGCACATGACAAATTTTATTTATTTTATCCCGTAAATTTAATTTTTGCCTATATTTTTCTCATTTCACTTAACTCCAACTTAAGCCTGCTTTACACGTTGCATTTCGAATACGATATCGTATGCGATTTGCAACGCCCCCATCGTATGTGCAGCACGTTAAATTTGTTGAACGTGCCGCACATACGATTAAACCCCGTCACATTCGACCTCGATGTGGGCGGCGAACGTCCACTTCCTGGAGTGGGAGGGACTTTCGACGTCACATCGACGTCACGCGGCAGCCGGCCAATAGAAGTGGAGGGGCGGAGCTGAGCGGGACATAAACATCCCGCCCACCTCCTTCCTTCCGCATTACCGGCCGGGAGCCGCAGGACGCAGGTAAAATCTGTTCATCGTTCCCGGGGTGTCACATGCTGCGATGTGTGCTACCCCGGGTATGATGAACAATCTGACATGCAATTCTAGAGAACTGAATGATGTGCGTGCGATGAACTGTTTTTCGTTCAATCGCACGTACCTGTCACACACTGCAATGTACCTTACGATGCCGGATGTGCGTCAGTTACGACGTGACCCCGCCGACACATCGTAAGACACATTGCAGCGTGTAAAGCAGGCTTAAGACTATTTAGTGCTGATGCATCACACACAAATCAGATTACAAAAATATTCAAACACAGGTTGTAGTAACAGAATAGGTAAGAAACCAAGGGGGTGAATACATTTGCAAGATACTATATGTGAGGGATTATATGGAGGTTCATATGGTATAGAGGGGGATGTCTGTATACTTAATGTGAATATTAATATTGAGCAGAATTAATTTCCGCCTATTGTTTTGCCCTCCACACCCGTCACAGTCTTTCATGTGGCCCCTTAATAAAATGAATTGCCCACCCCTGCCATACACATTAGATAACTGTCGGCTGAAGCATCATTTGGCTGACGGCTTCTCCCCCGTCTCCCCCATACACCAACACTCCAGCTTTCCTGTTTTCTCTGAGAGAGAGGCCTCCAGACTCCTGGAGCGGAGGATTATCTCCAGGAAGAAGAAACGGATCAGTCTCTGAAATTCAGCATGCCGGATCCTTCTCTGCCCTGACGTCATCTGTCGGGAGGCTCCATATGTATTCTACAGAGACCAATCCCCTCTACAATCAGCAGCCGCCGCTGACCTTAGTCTGTTGTGTTTGGGGCCTAAGAGCTTATTGGACGCCGCCTCTGGCAGAGATTAATAGACTTTGTACATTGCAGACCCAAAATCATTATTAGTCCTCTAACTATCATAACAACTAAGCAGCCCCCACAATCAACAATGGGAGCAATGAGCGCCTGCTTTTTTTGGTATTTTTCAAGTAGAATACGGAAGCCTAAGTGAGAAATGCCCCAAAATAAAACCATCCAGGGTTAAAAAATAAAAGTTACAAATCTAAACTCCGTCCATGTAGACATTTTCCTCTCCATTTAGTGTTGGTGATGGAGTCAGTGACGGACTCCGGACAGATATCTTTCTAGAGACGCAGTAGAGGATGAAGATGTCGTCCTCATCATGGAGTCGTTATTTCTTCTCACGTGTAATGAATTTCTTCTGCAGTTTTGTTGATGCCGATTCCAGTGTCGGTAAATGAGAGGAGAATTAGTGATATGGAAGATGAGTCTATGAGGAACGTATTCAGCTGCCGACTCCGAAGAGGAAACTGCTTGTTGTGTGTGGCCTAAATATATAGGATTTATTAGTAGATAGAAAGAACTGACTACTGTAAAATACTAACAATAGTAACACATAACGCTCCCCCATTACTCCTGTGCCCCCGCTGCTGGGGTCCCCGCCAGTCTCTGGATTTCCTGTCACTTTAGTCACTGATAACAAACGTGATCTCTGCAGTCAATCAATGGCTGAAGCATTGACCAAAATTACCAGTGATTGGGAGCGGAGGAGACGTCTTAGTCAGGAATTCCGTTTATATTCCAGTTCATACGATACAAGAGCGAACAACTTCTACACGTTCTGTCTTCTCATATGTTTCCCCTTATTATCTCCAGTAATTATATTATTACAGCGGATTTTTTTATGATGTCACATCGTCATCTTCTCCCCATTCAGGTCCCTACAATATCGGATCCTCTCAGTGGAGATCTTCTATATAAGAGAATTCTCCTGATTGCCCCGTGAAGGATGGATATGGACAGGGACAAGATGGCGGAGAGGATATTACACCTCACCCTAGAGATCCTCTTCCGGCTTACTGGAGAGGTGAGAGATTCTGATGACGTCACATTACATCATTCTTATCTATGGGAATAACAGATGGACAGAACTGGAGAGGTGAGGACTCTGGAAATGTCTGTAGTGAGATTTATTACTGTGTCTCTCCATAACCAGGATTACACAGTAGTGAAGAAGACCTCTAGTGAGCGCTGTCAGGCCCCTGTGTCTGAGGGATGGGGAAGACCCCTGAGCCCAATCACGGGGCCTCCACCTCACCCCCCGATACATGAGGACATCAATGACCAGAAGATCCTAGAACTCACCTACAAGATGATTGAGCTGCTGACTGGAGAGGTGACACTGCTGGGAATGCTGGGACATTATACAGTAACGCTATGAAGGGATCAGGGGTGACGGTATCATTGTATGTGTCAGGTTCCTATAAGGTGTCAGGACGTCACCGTCTATTTCTCCATGGAGGAGTGGGAGTATTTAGAAGGACACAAAGATCTGTACAAGGACGTCATGATGGAGGTTCCCCAGCCCCTCACATCACCAGGTAATAGACAGGACTAAATACACACGGCCTATAATTATCTGTATGTAAGGAATGAATTCAGTCCCTGTATGTGTCTCCTCCAGTTCTATCCAGTAAGAGGACAACACCAGAGAGATGTCCCCGTCCTCTTCTCCCACAGGACTGTAAACAAGAAGCTCCTGATGTTCCTCAGGATCATCAGGTAGATGGAGAGAAGGTGCCATGAGATCTCCCTATGATGAGTAGACGGCTGTGAAGGTCTTGTGCTCAGTCTTGTTTTATCCTCCAGTATTATATGTGTTATACTTGTGTAATGAGAGCGGTGGAGATGGCAGGATTAGGAGAGATAAGAGCTTTGATGATTCCTTTTAGTTCTCGTTCACACTACTGTATTTTCAGTGTGGTTCATAAAATAACACGTCTCGCCCTCAGACCTTTGTGATTGGATGTGGCAGCAGATGGGGATTTTTCTTTCTCATTGACCGAATCTGCGTGTGAGAATAATCCCAGCATCCTCTAGCATACCACCCAACCGTCCCGGATATAGCGGGACAGTCCCGATTTTATACTTCGGTCCCGTTCTCACACCCGGGAAGCTATGTGTCCCGCAGTGCAGTGAGACGCAGCTGCCACGCCCCCACACTCTGCCGACCACGCCCCCTCCGGATGCTGGCCACACTCTCTGGATGCCTTCCATGGCATCTATGCTGCTGGCCACGCCCCTTTGCGGTCGTCCACGCCCCCTCTCTATGCTGGACACACACACTCCTCGGATGACTTCCTTGTCCCCTCCTGCTGCTCTCTCGATGCTGGCCACGCCCCCTCTGCCTGCGCCTTCTACCCAGGAACCTCATTTGTGACCGGCTCATCTGCACAGCGGCTGCTTCAAGAGCGTTTGTTCTGCAACTGAGGTAAGTGCACCAGTAGCAGGAGGGGAGAGCAGTGTGCCTGCAGGAGGGGAGAGCAGTGTGCCTGCAGGAGGGGGGAGCAGTGTCCCTGCAGGAGGGGAGAGCAGTGTCCCTGCAGGAGGGGAGAGCAGGGGAGAGTCCAGCACTTGTCTTCTCAGGTCCCCCCCTGTGCCTGCAATAGAAAAAGCAGACAAACGGGGGACTCAGAGAAAGCAGCCAGAGGAGCTCTCAGGATCTGGTGCTGCAATGCTGCCAACCTGTGCCCTCAGCGCCCCCCATCACCACGCCAGCCTGTGCCCTCAGCGCCCCCCATCACCACGCCAGCCTGTGCCCTCAGCACTACGCCAGCCTGTGCCCCCAGCACCACGCCAGCCTGTGCCCTCAGCGCCCCGCCAGCCTGTGCCCTGAGTGCCACCCAGCACCATGCCAGCCTGTGCCCTCAGTGCCCCCCCAGTGCTGCCAACCTGTGCCCTCAGCACCCCACCAGCCTGTGCCCTTAGTGCCCCCAGTGCTGCCAGCTTGTGCCCTCAGTTCCCCCCAGTGCTGCCAGCTTGTGCCCTCAGTTCCCCCCAGTGCTGCTAGCCTATGCCCTCAGCGCCTCGCCAGCCTGTGCCCTCAGCGCCACCCAGCACCACGCCAGCCTGTGCCTTCAGTGCCCCCCGCAGTGCTGCCAGCATGTGCCCTCAGTGCCCCCCTGCAGTGCTGCCAGCCTGTGCCCTCAGCGCTCCCCCGCAGTGCTCCCAGCGTATGCCTTAAGCACCCTCCAGTGCTGCCAGCTTAGGCCCTCAGCGTCTTCCACCGCTGCCAGCCTGTGCGCTAAGCTTCCCAAGGGCCAGTATGTATGCCCCACAGGCCACCACTGTCAGTATGTAGGCTCCACAGGCCCCAGTAATGTGTATGTATAGGAAATCATAGCAATGCAGACAATTCGTTCCACAACTTGTTAAATGTCCCATCCTGGTCCCCTGTTGTGCCATTCCACACATGCACAAACTCACACACGCGCACATATTATGCTCACCTTACCTTCCGTTCCATCGACGGTCTGCTGGGACTTGCTGTTCACTAGCATGGGCTGTGTATCGGGTAACCATGACGACGAGGGAGGAACTTCCACACCCAGAGCGCTGACGTCAAAGGCAGGAGCCTCTGATTGGTCAGCGCGCTGCCTTTGAGTAGCGTCTGACAGCGGAAGTTCCTGCTTCCTTGCCGATGGTTACCGATACACAGCCTGGAGCGGCGAACTACAGGACCCAGGAGGCCGGCGATGGAACGGAAGGCACACATATTATGCTCACCTTACCTTCCTCCGTTCCATCGCCGGCCTCCTGGGTCTTGTAGTTCGCCGCGAAGATTACTTCCTCGTCACGATGCATCGGCGAACTACAACTATGTGCTCACGTTGCGTTTTTTCCCGCATTAACGCTGCGTTTTGAACTGCAGCATTTCAGTGCCAAATTGCATGTGTTCTGCTTCCCCAGCAAAGTCTATGAGAAGTCCGAAAATTCAATGCGCACGCTGCATTTGTAAACGCAGCGTTTTGGATGCCAAAAATCGCTGCGGACAAAAAGCAGCATGTCCCTTCTTTTATGCGTTGTAGCTGTGTTCTCCACCCATTGAAATCAATGATATGGGTCAAAACGCAACCAAAATGCACTTGGACTGCATTTTTTGTTGCGTTCCGCATGCTTTTTTATTAAACAAAACGCAGGTCTTTTCAGTCTCTCTCTGTCGATGTCGGTCAACCTCCCTCTGTCTGTTGATCGGTCTCTTTCTCTGTCAGTTGGTCGCTCTGTCTGTCACTCTCTGTCTGTCAGTCAGTCTCTCCCCCTCTCTCATACTCACCAATCACGGGCGAGGCACTGCACGGCTGTCACACTGCTCCGGCGGCTTTTCCTCTTTTGAAAATGCCGGCCTCTCATTATTCCATCTCATATTCCCTGCTTTCTCCGCCCACCGGAGGCTGTGATTGGTTGCAGTCAGACACACCCCCGCACTAAGTGACAGCTGTCTCACTGCAACCAATCACAGCCGTCGGTGGGCAGGTCTATATCGTGCAGTAAAATAAATAAATTAAAAAAAAAACGGTTTTCCCCCCCAATTTTGATACCAGCCAGGGTAAAGCCACATGGCTGAAGGCTGGTATTCTCAGGATGGGGAGCTCCATGTTATGGGGAGCTCCCCAGCCTAACAATATCAGCCAGCAGCCGCCCGGAATTGCCGCATCCATTAGATGCGACAGTTCTGGGACTCTACCCGGCTCATCCCGAATTGCCCTGGTGCGGTGGCAATCGGGGTAATAAGGAGTTAATGGCAGCCCATAGCTGCCTCTAAGTCCTAGGTTAATCATGGCAGGCGTCTCCCCGAGATACCTTCCATGAGTAACCTGTAAGCTAAAGAAAATTAAACACATACACCCAAAAATCCTTTATTTGGAATAAAAGACAAAAAAAAACCCTCTTTCACCATTTTATTAAGCCCCCAAATACCCCTCCAGGTCCGACGTAATCCACATGAGGTCCTGCGACGCATCCAGCTCTGCTACATGAAGCTGACAGGAGCGGCCACAGACTACGATTGCTCTCTGTCAACTCCATGCAGCAACTGAAGTGAGCCGCACAATCAGCGATGACATCACTCAGGTTACCCGCGACCACCGCTGGATCCTCTAACTGTGACAGCAAGTCGCCCGAGTGACTGAAGTGAGCTGCGCGATCAGCGATGACATCACAGGTGAGTTGCGGTCTCAGGTGGAGGACTCCAGCTGGCCGCGGGTAACCTGAGTGACGGCACGGCTGATGGTGCTACTCACTTCAGTCACTCGGGATTTGCGGTCACCAGTGCGTCCTTCAAGGGTGACCGCTAACCAGGACGTGACACACAGACAGAGCCGCGGGGTGACAATGAAGTCGGGTGAAGTTTATCTGAGTTCATTTTAATCACGCAATTCTGTCTGTGTCTGCTGTCAGCGGGCATGTAACACAGCTGAATTGACGGGGGAACGCACTGTCAAAAATGCATCCAAAACGCATGGAAAATTCATGGAAAGTGCATCCAAAATGCATGAGTTTTGGTGCATTTTTTTTATTTACAAACGCAGTGTTTACATTTGTCCAATCTGCCAGAGGGTGCGTTCTTTTCCGCACTGCGCACATACCAAGCTGAGGTCACACAGGCATATCACATGTGATGCGATATGCTAATGACCCTCGGCTCCTGCTGTGCTGTGAGCGTGAGCCATTACACTGTGATCTGATCCTGCCGTCGTATCACAGCTGAGGAGGAGAGGGAGAGATTAAGGATGTCAGGCGTTCAGTTGGAATGAGCCCTGGGCCATGCTGTCTATCTAAAGGTGGCCGGATCAGCGGACGAGAGCACCCACTGACCCCCGTGTCTCCACAATTGGAACAATCAGAACAGTAAGTTGCCTGTATTCACTAATTCCTCCCATTAACCAAAAGCACAGCATTATTACAGATATTTTATCTAATAGAGCGGATCTGTCATGAAGTCTGCAGTTTTGTACATGGGGCAGATTTAGGGGACAGATCTGCTTTAAAACAGAATTGTGTGGTTTATAATATTCTAGTTTAAAAGTAACACGGCCAAGTTTGCATTTATATTTTAATTTACTACTTAGAAATAAATCTATGTATATTTTTTTAATTATGGTTTCTAAAACAATAATTGTCATTGCTGATTGGGTGTGGTAAGAGGCGTGGCCTAAAAATGTGTCCTTCTTTAAAAGTTGGGAGGTATGCCTCTAGTGCCTTCCATACATCTGATGAGACTCGTCCATTCAGGTCTGTGTCTGCACAAACCATCAGATTCCCACCAGCTCCACCATACAGCAGACATTGTGTTACGGGTACATTGCAGTTCTGTAATGGAGGAAGCTGTAAATGGTCTTGTAAATTATTAATAGCGGCTGTAAATACCGGATTGTATATGGATGACAAATAAGAAAAGACTTGTCCTAGTTTTCTGGATGAAGCTGTTATGATTTTTTATCCGGCCGTGTGATCCCGGCATTAGAGGCCGTTACATCCCGGGAAGAGAGGATTTATCTAGAAAGCGTAAAATCTTTCCATTCTCTGAATATTTCTGCCTCCGGTCACATCCCGTCTGCCGGTATAACGGGCTCCGCACCACAAAACTCACATCCAACTCATCACTTCTGTTGGGTTTTTCTAAGTCACTTTTTTTTGTCTTCTCTTTATTCATTTTTTTTGTTCCAAATTCTTCAAAATGGTGCAAGAAAAACTATTCACACCCGGTGAACTTTTCCACATTTTTTCACATTACCGCCACAAAAAATGGATTTTATTGGGGTTTTATGTGATAACAACACAAAGTAGCCAACATTTGTGAAGTATAAAAGAAATTATACATAAATTTCTAAATATGTTAAGACATTTAACTCTGAAAATTGGGATGTGCATTAGTATTCAGCCCCCTGAGTGTTTGCAGGACCTCCTTTCACTGGAATTACTGCTGCCATTCTCTTGGGGGATGTGGCTACCTTTATGTCTAGCTGTGGGGGGATGTGTCTACCAGATTTGCACATCTAGAGGTGACATTTTTGTCCCTACTACTTTATAAAATAGCTGTATCTCAGGTAAATTGGATGAAGGCGTCTGTGAAGCAATTTTGAATTCTTATTCTTTTGCTTTTAAAAATATCCATTATTCCATAAAGTTGTCCTGTGGACAGAGTCTCCCCCTGAGCTCTGGATCGCGCCTGCCTTTACACTGACCATAGGCCTCTTGGCTGCTTCTCTATAATTAGTGCTCTCCTTGCTTGGGATCTCAGTTTAGGTGGACGGCCATGTCTTTTGTCATTTTGCATTTGTGCTATATGTGACAACTCAGCATCTGGAGATTTGTGTGAGGGGTGAACTGTTCTTTATTAGGCCAGACCTTTTGTTTCTTTGATTGCCAAATCAAGAAATGTTAGCCATGGTTTCATGTCAGACTGACCGGAGCCCTATTGCCTGTTAAATATGGATTGCCTCAGCCTTTTTGACTATGTCAATTAGAGGAATATTATGCAGTCGAATTGAACTGAACCAATGAGAGAACAGCCATCTCCCACCAATCCTGTAAGATACAATACTCTGAAATGAGACCCGAGTGATATAAAAAGAGATTTGCTCCTGTTTCCACATTCATTTTGCAGGACTTCAGCCTAAAATCCACATTTTTAGCTGGAAGATCACAGATCTGCTTCACTGCTCAATGCTGAGCCCACAATTGTGCCTGGAGAACCCAGGTGAGGACAGTTCAGTCGTCTGGCTACATATCTTGCTGTGCTCAGTCATCTTTTTAAGCTTGCCGCTATCTCCTCTCAGTGGTTGCTCATTAAAAGCGAGGTGCCGCTGATTGGAATAGTTGGCCCCGAAGCCCCAAAGTCACAAATATTCTAAACTCTTGAGAGCCAATTGATGGGTGAGACTGTCGATTGTACCATCTTGTGACCTTGCTGGAAATGTACGATATGTGTTTGTCTGTTGGTGAACCAATAATGTCTTACCAAGCTGTGGTTCCCTCACCCTGTGTTGTCTGAGTAATGTTCTACCCACAAGGAAGGAGTGCGGGCATTCAGTGGGATGAGCCCTGGTCTGAGCGGTCTTTCTGAAGACTAGGCCAGCGGACGACCATACCCACTGACCCTCATGTCTCCACACTATACTCCTGCAATTTTTGGATGATAGATTGAATAGTGTTTAGTGAGATGTTCAGAGCTTTGGCTATTTTTTTTTTTTATAACCAAACCCTGCTTTACTCTTCTCCACAACTTTATCCCTGTCTGGTGGGTTCTTTAGTTTTCAAGATGCTGTTTGATCCCTAATATTCTCATACAAAACTCTGAAGCCTTCACAAAACCGAAGTAGTTATACTGAGAATAAATGATACAGGTGACTCATCAACATTTATCACATCATGTGTCAGAGAGTTCCATATTCTCACTGCTCTTACAGTAGAGAATCACCATCTGTGATTATGATTGAACCTCCTTGTCATCATTGCAGGCCTCAGTTGTAAAAAGCTCATTAGAAATATCTCAGTCATGCCCCTGGTATACTTGTACATTGTAATAAAATTGCCCCATAGTCTTTGTGCTTCCAAAATGAATAACCCCAAGCTTGCTAACCTGTCCTCCTATTGCAGACCTTCCATTCCTGTAATGGTCGCTCTTCTCTGCACCCGCTCTAGTTCAGTTATGTCCTCGTCATTCACTGGAGCCCGAAATTGTGGAGAATATTGTAAGTGTGGCCGCACTAGTGACTTGTATAGAGGCAAAACTGTTCTTGTCCGGAGCATCTGTGCCTCGTTCACTGCATCCTATTATATTATCTGCCTTGGCAGCAGCTTCCTGGCACTGGTTGGTTTTCTCGTCCTCCCGCACACCCACGTCTTCTTCAGTGTCATTATTATGCAGTAATTTTGCAAATATTTAAAAAAAATTGCAGTTTAAAAATCAGCCAAAAAAATCTGGAAATCTAAAAACCTGCAAACATTAAAAAAAAAACCCAAAAACAAGCAAACAGATGAATATTATAAAAGTTACCTGCCATACATGTCAAGCAAAAGCCTCTTCTTAATCCCTTCACGACCGCGGGCAGTAAAGTTACGTCCTATTTTAACGTGACTTAACGACCAGGGTCGTAACTTTACTGCCTAAAGTTCATTTGATTGCCGTGGTCATAGCAACGGCTTTCAAATGATGTCCCCTGCTGTTTATTACAGCAGGGGACCTTTGCTTGAACCCAGGGGGGGTGGCATCGCCACCCCCCATCGACGATCGATGTGATTGGCTGTTCAAATCTGAACCGCCAACCACATCGTTCACACTAATTTCGGCAAAAATAATGCCTGAATTAGTGCGATACTGTGATATCCGGCTATGAGATGCCGCAGCAGCTGCAGCAGATCATAAGTGGACCTCAAACATGTCGCCCCCCCAGCACCTGCAGCACTGATTGGAGCGATCGTGCTATGACGCGCAATCGCTCCAATCAGTGTGCAGTGGGGCGGTCTGATCTGCAGGTGTCCGCCCTCCCCAGGCCTATGCTGGTCTGGGGACCCTCCCCTAGCATATCTGCAGCGTGCACTGGCTGGTACTTGTGGTACCACGCTGCCGCCGCTGATGATGTCACCGCTCCTGCTCCACATGAGTATTGCGCTCCCCTGCGCGCTCCCGCGATGGCCCCTGCCCGTGCCCCTCACGCCCTGATCTGCCCCCCGACATCCCGATCTGCCTGCCTCTTCCGTGATCTCTATTCTGGTTCTGCAGCTCCTTCTCCGGTCTCCGCCTCCCCCTCTGCTCTCCGCCTCCCCCTCTGCTCTCCGCCTCCCCCTCTGCTCTCCGCCTCCCCCTCTGCTCTCCGCCTCCCCCTCTGCTCTCCGCCCCCCCCTCTGCTCTCCGCCCCCCCCTCTGCTCTCCGCCTCCCCCTCTGCTCTCCGCCTCCCCCTCTGCTCTCCGCCCCCCCCTCTGCTCTCCGCCTCCCCCTCTGCTCTCCGCCTCCCCTTCTCCCCCCGCCTCCCCCTCTCCCCCCCGACGTCCTCGTACCTGTCTTCATTGGGTCGTCCGAGGTCTTCACTGACCCGATCACATCTGCCTCCATCGCTGGGTCCTTCCTGGTTCTTCTGCTGAGCTGTCCAACATCCTGCCTGCTGCTCCTGTAAAGCTGTCCATCTCGCTTGCCTTCTGTTCCTCCTGCAGTTCTTCTGGTCAGTGATCCTCCTGCTAATCCTCTGGGTACTGTGAGTATAACTTTTTTTTTTTTTCTTTCTGTATCCCCTGTCTATTTTTACACCTCATCCGTCCATGCATCCCGCCGAGCGCTGATCAGGGATTCAGGTAACGTATCTGCATCCGTGGTCAGTTTTCGGCGGGACTATTTTTTTTCTCTTATCCCCAACACTTTTTGTATCCCATCCGTCCGTGCATCCCGCCGAGCGCTGATCAGGGATGCACATAACTGCTCGGCATCCCTGCTCAATTTTTGGCGTGACTTTTTTTTTCCGTATCTCCGACGCTTTTTGTATCTCATCCGACCGTGCGTCCTGCAGCGGTCGATCATTGCTCGGCGTCTGTGCGTTTTGAAAAGTCAAATGGCGGTCCTTCTCTTCTGAGCCCCGCTATGCGCCCAAACAATTTATTTACACCACATATGAGGTATGTGCGTACTCAGGAAAACCTGCACAATACGTTTTATGGTGCAGTTTTTCCTGGTACCGTTGTAAAAAAAAAGTTACCTGATTGATGCAAACATTTTGTGGTAAAAAAATATAAATTTTCACGGTTCAATGTTATCAACTTCTGTGGAGCCCCTAGGGGTAGAAGGTATCTAGATCTATATATATATATATATATCTACATCTAGATAAATTCCTTGAGGGGTCTAGTTCCACAATGGGGTTATTTGTAGGGGAGCTCCACTGTTTAGGCACCATAGGGGGTCTCCAAACGTGACATGGCGTCCGCTAATGATTCCAACCAATTTTGCTGTCAAATGGTGCTCCTTCTCTTCTGAGCCCCGCCATGCGCCCAAACAATTACTTTCCACCACATGTGAGGTATCTGCATACTCAGGAGAAATTGCACAATATGTTTTATGGTGCATTTTTTCCTGATACCCTTGTGAAAAAAAAAAGCTACATGGTTTTTTGTGGTGAAAAAAAAGTGTATTCATAGCTCAACATTATGAACTTCTGTGGAGCCCCTCGGGGCTCGCTAAACATCTAGATAAACTCCTTGAGGGGTCTAGTTTCCAAAATGGGGTCACTTGTGGGGGAGCTCCATTGTTTAGGCACCTCAGGGGGTCTCCAAATGCAACATTACACCAGCTAATGATTCCAACCAATTTTACTGTCAAATGGTGCTCCTTCTCTTCTGAGCCCCGCCATGCGCCCAAACAATTCCTTTGCACCACATATGAGGTATCGTCGTACTCAGGAAAAAATGCACTATAAATTTCATGGTGCATTTTTTCCTGATACCCTTGTGAAAAAAAGCTACCTAGTTGAAGCAACAGTTTTGTGGTAAAAAAAAATTTTTTTTCTTTACACGGCTCAACGTTATAAACGTCTGTGACGCCCCCAGGGGTTCAAAGTGCTCACCAAACATCTAGAAAAATTATTTGAGGTATCTAGTTTCCAAAATGAGGTCACTTGTGGGGGAGCTCCATTGTTTAGGTACCTCAGGGGGTCTTCAAACCCGACATGGCGTCCGCTAATGAGTCCAGCTAATTTTGTGTTCAAAAATTCAAATGGCGCTCCTTCCCTTTTCGACCTCTGCCGTGCGCCCAAATAATTGATTTTTACCACATATGGGGTATCAGCGTACTCAGGAGAAAATGCACAATAAATTGTAGGGTGCACTATCTCTTTTCTTCCTCGTGAAAATGAAAATTTTATGGCTAAAGTAACATTTTTGTGTTAAGTAAAATTTTCATTTTTTCCTTCCACATTGCTTTGATTCCTGTGAAGCACCTAAAGGGTTAATAAACTTCTTGGATGTGGTTTTGAGTAGTGTGAGGGGTGCAGTTTTTAGAATGGGGTCACTTTTGGGTATTTTCTGTCACCTAGGCCTCTCAAAGTCACTTCAAACGTGATGTGGTCCCTAAAAAAAATTATTTTGTAAATTTTGTTGGAAAAATGAGAAATTGCTTATGAACTTTGACCCCTTCTAACTTCCTAACGAAAAAAAATTTTGTTTCGAAAATTGCGCTGATGTAAAGTAGACAAGTGGGAAAAGTTATTTAGTAACTATTGTTACGCTCACCGAGGAGCGGCGAGCGGCCGGAGGTGGACTCACTAGACCGTGCCCCGGACTCCCCTGAGAAGGTGACCAGCAGCGAACCCCTATACAGGGACTGTGCGGTGCCTCCCCAGAAGGCCTAGAAGCACGGCAGCCAGGAACTGGTGGTAGGAGTCTCTGTACGGCCAGGCGTAGCTCGGGTATGACGTCCGCAGCAGGCAGGACACGGGTGTGGCACCGGAGATGATCACAGCAGGTGCCTCGGAGACGTTCACTGCGAGTATGGCCGGTGACGTCCACTGCGGGTATGTACAGAGGGCACTACGGTGAGATAGAGTATTATTAACGGGCAGGTGACACACAGATTACAGTAGTACAAAGGGGCCTGAACACTAGCAGAGCTCTAGTAGGAGCGTTGCTCGGGCGCCTGCTGCCAGGGGAGGTGAACCTAAATAGTCTTTAGGTAACAGGTGGCCTCTGAAGTCACTTCCAGATAATGAGGCACTACTGCTTTAAGGAAGGGGGCGTGGCCTCGCGCGCAGCCTAGAGTTGCTCACTGCAGAATTGTGTGTGGACGGGAGACAGGAAGAGACTGCAGCAGCTCCAGGAACAGGACGCCTGACCCGGGAGTGAGCAGAGCCTGCAGAGCCATGGGACTGGTAAGAGGAAGCACGTCGCTGCTGGGGGCTGGGACCGGGAGTGCACGTGGGGGCCATGCTGGGGCTGGGCTGATGTGAGGGAGAGCGCCCCCCTCGGGATCTGGCGGGACCAGGCGCTACAACTATTGTGTGACACATCTCAGATTTATGGGCATACATTTTCAAAGTTTGAAAATTGCAAAATTTTCGCAAAATTTCCTAAATTTTCACAAACGCAAAAAATATCGGCCTAAATTTACCACTGACATGAAGTACAATATGTCACGAGAAAACAATCTCAGAATCGCCAGGATCTGTTGAAGCATTCCAGCGTTATAACCTGTCAAAGTGACACTGGTCAGAATTGCAAAATATGGCCCGGTCATTAGGGTGTTTTAGTGGCCAGGGGTGAAGGGGTTAATATTATTGGATCGAGGTTCTTCATTTCGGTTAGTGCAGCCCCAAAACCAGGAATTGTCTTCTTCTTTATGCCATACATGTTAGCGTTATTTCTGCAGCCAGTGATCGGATATAAAGTCTCCAGTAATTATATTACTATACAGGATTCTTTATGATGTCACATCGTCATCTTCTCCCCATTCAGGTCCCTACAATATCGGATCCTCTCAGTGGAGATCTTCTATATAAGAGAATTCTCCTGATTGACCTATCAAGGATGGATATGGACAGGGACAAGATGGCGAAGAGGATATTACACCTCACCCTAGAGATCCTCTTCCGGCTTACTGGAGAGGTGAGAGATTCTGATGACGTCACATTACATCATTCTTATCTATGGGAATAACAGATGGACAGAACTGGAGAGGTGAGGACTCTGGAAATGTCTGGAGTGAGATTTATTACTGTGTCTCTCCATAACCAGGATTACACAGTAGTGAAGAAGACCTCTAGTGAGCGCTGTCAGGCCCCTATGTCTGTGGGATGGGGAAGACCCCTGAGCCCAATCACGGGGCCTCCACCTCACCCCCCGATACATGAGGACATCAATGACCAGAAGATCCTAGAACTCACCTACAAGATGATTGAGCTGCTGACTGGAGAGGTGACACTGCTGGGAATGCTGGAACATTATACAGTAACGCTATGAAGGGATCGGGGGTGACAGTATCATTGTATGTGTCAGGTTCCTATAAGGTGTCAGGACGTCACCGTCTATTTCTCCATGGAGGAGTGGGAGTATTTAGAAGGACACAAAGATCTGTACAAGGACGTCATGATGGAGGTTCCCCAGCCCCTCACATCACCAGGTAATAGACAGGACTAAATACACACGGCCTATAATTATCTGTATGTAAGGAATGAATTCAGTCCCTGTATGTGTCTCCTCCAGGTCTATCCAGTAAGAGGACAACACCAGAGATATGTCCCCGTCCTCTTCTCCCACAGGACTGCAAACAAAAAGATCCCGATGTTCCTCAGGATCATCAGGTAGATGGAGAGAAGGTGCCATGAAATCTCCCTATGATGTGTAGACGGCTGTGAAGGTCTTGTGCTCAGTCTTTTTATCCTCCAGGATTATATGTGTCATACTTGTGTAATGAGAGCGGTGGAGATGGCAGGATTAGAGCTGATCATAGATGGGACTTCTCCATCTGTCTGTGACTTTTACAATATTTTTTTCAGGGGGAAGATCTGCCCCATATTAATACTACAGAGACATATGTGAGGGGTGATGAGCGGAGTAAAAAGATTCCTACAGATAATCGCCCAGGTGAGTAGTGACCACTAAATGCAGAAAAGTCACAGATTCTTCTCAGTCTCCGACTGTGGCTGCTTTGTCAGGGTTGTAGTCCGGCCATATCAAATGGTCACCATTCTGGTGCTAGACCACCACATGCTCCTCCACCCAAAACTATCCCCATTATTTTGGGCATTGGACGCCCTTCTGTTGGATTGAGATCTGTATCAGCCAGATCTTACAGGTAGGATCCATCCTCTTAACTGCTCAGATCTCTAATCTGCAAAGAAAAATCTAATCTGTATGGTGGACGCCTAAGAGAAAGCGGAGGGTACTAATGCTGGTGACGTCCTAGATTCTTAGTTTGGTGCCGTGTTCACCAGGTGAATAAAGATTGATTGCTCTGAGTGGGAGAAACAAAATAATAATCTTGTAGTTGATGAAGAGACCTCAGTAGTCTGGTAAGCTTGCTTTGTAACATCATTTATTATATTTTTGTTTGCCATTAAGAAGTATCATAACTACAAGATTCTTATTGTTTCTCCCACTGAGAGCAATGAATCCATCTCCCTAGAATCTCTGCATCTTATTGATGGATCTTCCTTCTGTCCCTTTTGATGAATGTGCTGATAGGGGCTTTTATATCCAAAGTTGGACACAGGGTAACTGTAACATATGGGGGAGGTTAGGATTACCCCACAGTGGGTACATGGAGGCCGGGCAGCCCACCCACATTATTACCAAAATGTAATTAGAAAAAAAAAGGAAAGTAATTAACACATAAAGATCTGATATTTTTACCTTCAAGATCCTTAAAGATATTTTCTCTGAATTCTACAAATGTCTATTATATAAGAACTTGTACTGGAGCTGTGCTCTTGATGGCTGGCACGTAGGATTTTAGTAAATTGCTTTGTCTGGAAAGCCCTATCCCTCTGGTTGTGCTTATGCCTTCAATCTCTGAGCTCTTAGAGAAGTTCATAAAGACACTCTCCCTCCAGGTTAATTATCATGTCGTTGAATCGGTTCCTGACTTAGGGTCCTGTACCCCGTCGTGCTCGGTACCGTTCCGTTTATTGTACTCTCTGATGCCGACAGTCCTTCACGACTATGTCCGTCGCACCCTTTTTCCAATGTCACTGCTACCGGTCCCCAACTCCTTTTGTCCCGGACCACTGTCTGCGGCTCAACCTTGGTCTTGTTCCCCGGGAGCTACTACTCCCCAG
This sequence comes from Anomaloglossus baeobatrachus, assembly GCF_048569485.1. NCBI lineage: Eukaryota > Metazoa > Chordata > Amphibia > Anura > Aromobatidae > Anomaloglossus > Anomaloglossus baeobatrachus. The sequence continues at coordinate 577,761,128 of NC_134357.1, read as the reverse complement.
CTCCTCACTCTTTGAGGGCTCTCACTGAACTCCCTCTCTTCTTTCTCCCCTGTAGCACACACTCTGTCCCCTACCACCACCAGTCTGCCTGACCCCCTACGTGAGTGGCCCTTTTCCAGCTAGACCAACCCACTGGTGTGTCTGACAGGTCGTGATGTGAGATGTGATTGCGATTTGTGGTGCTAGTGGATGTGACACTGGTTTTCAGGTACCTGGAACCATGGGAGGTGGGCCCTGCACCAGAAAAGAGAAGATGTAGTTCCCTGCAGCACCCTGATATAGTCAGAGGCACACTTCATTGATTGTGTTATTCTCTCTTCTGACCACCCTTATGCAATAGCTAATAACCACACTGGTCCAGGATTTTTTCTGTGTTTAAGGGGTTAATTTTTAACGGTGTGTGTTTTGATACCCATCTCTGATTATGTGATAAATTTATGATGTTTTTTTGTATCATGTTAATAAAGATGTAATTAATTTTTGGATTTATCTTGCTTCTTTGATATACTTGTACTAAGATGCAGGTCTAATGTAGGTTTGACATAGAGGGAGGATGCCTAACTATCTGGTGCCTCTCATCCCTAGGCTGAGATGCTGTTCCAGGTTAGGGCACGCTGGCCCTTTAAGAATACATTTGTGCGAACTCACAGGAGACCTGCTTGGTGTGCGCAGGCCCTGGGAGATGGCGACGGGGACATGGAAACCATTATAAGCGGCTGGGATAATAAGTGTGCCCGTGTCTCTACCTAGGAAAGGGAGCAGGACAGTAAGGGGATGCTGGTTACGGTTTTACAAGCTATTTTATAAATTATATCCTTAAATTTGTATATAATATTAAAAATTATTTTTATTCTTGGCAGATGACTATACCAGGAGAGCAGAGGCACAACTGACATCTTCAGTTTTTAAATCAGATAACCCTAATATGCCACAAGATATTACTGAAGCAAATTCCACTATTCAAGATATACCATCATCCCTTCACAGCAAAGATCTATCATCTGATTCTTTTAAACAAGTCTTACCTTTTGATTCATCACATACTATTAAGAGAAACAAAAGAGGCATTAAAAATCAAAGTGCTCATATATCAAAGAAGCCTTTTTCAACTTCAGAATATCGAAAAATCCATAAAAAAATGCACACAGGGGAGAAACAATTTTCTTCAGCCTCTGTTAGTTACCAGAGAAATCACATAGGGGAGAAGGCATATTCATGTTCAGAATGTGGGAAATGTTTTAACAAAAAATCAGAACTTGTTATACACCAGAGAATTCACACGGGGGAGAAGCCATATTCATGTTCAGAATGTAGTAAATGTTTTGCACATAAATCAAATTTTGTTACACATATGAAAATTCACACTGGAGAGAAGCCATATTCATGTTCAGAATGTGGGAAACATTTTACCCAAAAATCAAATCTTGTTATACACCAGAGAATTCACACAGGTGAGAAGCCATTCTCATGTTCAGAATGTGGGAAATGTTTTGCATTTAAAACATATCTTGTTATACACCAGAGAATTCACACAGGGGAGAAGCCATTCTCATGTTCAGAATGTGGGAAATTTTTTGCATTTAAAACAAATCTTGTTTCACACCAGAGAATTCACACAGGGGAGAAGCCATTCTCATGTTCAGAATGTGGGAAATATTTTAACGATAAATCATATCTTCTTACACACCAGAGAACTCACACTGGGGAGAAGCCATATTCATGTTCAGAATGTGAGAAATGTTTTGCATTTAAAACATATCTTGTTAAACACCAGAGAATTCACATGGGGGAGAAGCCATTCTCATGTTCAGAATGTGGGAAATGTTTTATTCAAAAATCAGATCTTGTTGTGCATCAAAGATGTCACATTGGGGAGAAGCCATTTTCATGTTCAGAATGTGGGAAATGTTTTAACAAAAAACCTGATCTTGCTAGACACCAGAGAACTCACACGGGGGAGAAGCCATATTCATGTTCAGAATGTGGGAAATGTTTTAACAATAAATCAGTTCTTGTTACACACCAGAGAACTCACACTGGGGAAAAGCCATATTCATGTTCAGAATGTGGGAAATGTTTTGCACACAAATCACTTTTTGTTATACATCAAAGAACTCACACGGGAGAGAAGCCATTCTCATGTTCAGAATGTGGGAAATGTTTTGCACAGAAATCAAATTTTGTTACACATCAAAGAACACACACGGGGGAGAAGCCTTATTCATGTTCAGAATGTGGGAAATGTTTTAACATAAAACTTGATCTTGTTACACACCAGAGAACTCACACGGGGGAGAAGCCATATTCATGTTCAGAATGTGGGAAATGTTTTAGAACAAAAACTAATGTTGTTAAGCACCAGAGAACTCACACAGGGGAGAAGCCTTTTTCATGTTCAGAATGTGGGAAATGGTTTGTACAGAAATCATATCTTGTTATACACCAGAGAACTCACACAGGGGAGAAGCCATTCTCATGTTTAGAATGTGGGAAATGTTTTGCATCTAAATCATGTCTTGTTAAACACGAGATAATTCACACGGGGGAGAAGCCATATTCATGTTCAGAATGTGGGAAATGTTTTAATAAAAAATCTAATCTTTCTAAACACCAAAGAATTCACACAGGGGAGAACATGTTTAGAATGAGGTAAATATTTTACACACAAATGATCTTTTTAAACATCACAAAACTCACAAGGGTAGAAGCCATTATCATACCTAGAAGATGACAAATGTGTTACTTAAATTTTATTTTGATGACCACTAAGAAAATTCACATGAGAAGAAACCATATATTTGACAAACTGAACAAGAAAACACAAGAGATAGTGTAAAAAAAAAAAAAAAAAGCAAGTAAACCAGAAAGGGAAAGCACGCTAGAAGTTACATTAGTATTATAATATATACAGTTACTAATAAACATCTGTTTTCTAAAAATCAAAGTAATATTCCATGTACATTGAACATTTCACATTGTTATATATTTATATATTCACTATATGGACAAGAGTATTGTAACCCTCCCCCCAAAAATATCCAACATTCCTCCTCCCTCTTCTTGTTTCAAAGATTATACCATATTGCTCAGATATCTACCATAGAGGGAGGATGCCTTAACTATCTGGTGCCTCTCAGCCCTTGGCTGAGATGTTATTCCAGGTTACGGCATGCTGGCCCTTTAAGAATGGTTGGCTGTATATTGCAGCGTTTTGGACGCAGCTGAAATATGCTGCATCCAAAACGCTGCCAACAGTGATCATTGGCACACAGCCTAATAAGAAGGAACTGAGGAAAGGTGAGGAGAATTTTTTTTTGGTGTATTACTAAAGGATATATCAAAAACGAAGAAACTTCAGCTCTCCCCTCTTCACTCCCAAATCTTACCTCCGGTGCACGGAAACACCCTGACCTGGGTGGGAACACATGAAGAAAGGAAGAAATTCCAGCAACTCCAGGAGAAAGTAGAATTTTCTTAAAAAACAGTTTCTTTATTGGTAATAAAAATATTAATATTCCATCCAAGCAAGACAAAAAAATTCCATGATTAAGACCTATTCAGGTTGAAACGCGTAGGAAACAGCTCCTCTGTCTTGCCTCTCTATTTTTTTGTCTTGCTTGGATGGAATATTAATATTTTTATTACCAATAAAGAAACTGTTTTTTAAGAAAATTCTACTTTCTCCTGGAGTTGCTGGAATTTCTTCCTTTCTTCATATTACTAAAGGATAGGCACAATACTACAAGGATGGGCACAATACAGGGCATAAGGATGGGCACAATACTACAGGGCACAAAGATGGACACGATACTACAAGGATGGGCACAAGGATGAGCACAATACTACTGGGCACAAGGATGGACACAATACTTCAAGGATGGGCACAATACTACTGGGCACAAGGATTGGCACAATACTATAGGGCACAAGATTGGATACAATACTACAGGGCACAAGGATGGATAGAATACTACAGGGCACAAGTATGGACACAATACTATTGGGTACAAAACTACAGGGCATAAGGATGAGCACAATACTACAAGGATGGGCACAATACTACAAGGATAGGCACAATACTACTGGGCACAAGGATTGGCACAATACTATAGGGCACAAGATTGGATACAATACTACAGGGCACAAGGATGGATAGAATACTACAGGGCACAAGTATGGACACAATACTATTGGGTACAAAACTACAGGGCATAAGGATGAGCACAATACTACAAGGATGGGCACAATACTACTGGGCACAAGGATTGGCACAATACTATAGGGCACAAGATTGGATACAATACTACAGGGCACAAGGATGGATAGAATACTACAGGGCACAAGGATGGACACAATACTGTTGGGTACAAAACTACAGGGCATAAGGATGAGCACAATACTACAAGGATGGGCACAATACTATAGGACACAAGGATGGACACAATAATACAGGGCACAAGGATGGGCACAATACTACAAGGATGGGGGACATTACTACAAGATGTTAGCTAAGATTACTGTATGATGCTGTTAATTGTAAAGCAATATTACAAGAAGGGGATAAAATGTAAAAAAAAAAAACAAAAAAAGCCCGAATTTTTTTGACATTAAAATGTGTTTTTATATATATATATATATATATATATATATATATATATATATATATATATATATATATATATATATATATACTTAACTAAACAAAAAAGTGCTGGTTTGTCATGTCATAAGAAACAAGCAAAATATGTTAAAAAAAAAGTGATCCAAAGGTGTATAGACAAAAAACATGGAATCATTAAAAATGTCACTTTGACCTGCAAAGTATGCGTCCCCTCTCATTTTTTTTTTTCTATGAGTTTGAGACCCCTGCTCTAAGGGGACTTTGATTATAAATACTTACTAAATGTTCCCAATAACCTGTCACTCAAAACATTTTTTCCAATAAAGTCTGAGTATCTAAACTAATGTTCTTCATTTCTTCTTCCTCCATTTCCTTTTTGCTGGAGCAGAGGTCGCCCAACCTGTTCCCCGCATTATGGCAGTAAATGTCTTGGATACAATACTCTTATTACTGCAATTTCTCACTAACAAAAGCTTTAACTGTTTGTTAATTGTTCCAAAAGTATTACCATTATTCCTCTGTAAGGCCTGACTTAACAATTTAACCCTATACTCTTGGCCTTTTTAACACAATATGAACTCCTCGTCCCTTTCTTTCCTTTCCTCGGCTGTTTATTTCTCCACACGAGGTCCTTGATTACATTTTCTATTATTCTAAATACTTCTTTTTTAAATTCCAAATTTAGCTTTGAGCGCACAACAAAAATGGGGGGAAGAAGTATTCTTTTTTTCCTATTTAGATCATTCTATTTTTTTTTAAGAGAAATGACAATAAAATGGCCCTCCACTTCCCTTCCCCTTCAACCTTTTCCCAATCCGGAATGCTGGGGTAGGTTTATCTATAGAGAGACGTCATGTACAGAAATATTAGGGCTACAGCAACATCACATATGTTATACAGAAGAATAGCGCTGTCTCCATAGCTCTTTATACAATGACTTATAGATCAGACAAGCTGCTCATATTTAGGCGGTTTCTATTTTACTCAATCCATCTAAATGTTATCAATTTATGTGTAAGAAACAGTAAACGTCCTTCCGCAGTTTTCCCGCGTGTGTCCAGTGTCAGTTCTTCTATATTCCCTTATATAAAACCTTGGTGTCTCCGACCAAACCTGAAGATTAGGATTTTACAATTGTAATAACTTTACTCCAAAAAAGTATTTATACTCCGCAGCCTGTGTATAAGATCCGCAGCTTCCGCTCAGCACTTCCCACCTTTGTCCTCTGTACGTATGCCGACCTTGTGGAGGAACAGAGGGTCATATATCTCTTATAGATGATTTATAGATCTGACAGTCTACAATGTCCACTAGGGATACAGATCTGAGCTCTTCAAGGATCCTTGTCCATTGTGTGTCAGTAACGGCCTAATGTCCCTTTCCCATTTACACATAATAGCAGGAGCTTAATTTTCCCCATATTTCGATAGCGGCACTTGATAAAATCCAGAAATCTCACTAGACGTTCTCCATGAATTAGATATTGTGCTCTGCATCAAGTCAGACCGCAGTCCAAGTTGTTTAAACTAGAGTTTGATGGCCCCTGATGCAAAGTTTGGACCTCGGCCCCCCCCCAACCATACACCAACACTTGGGGTATGGGATAATAACGCTGACATTCGGGGTACAGGATAGTGTGGCTGACAGTTGACTCTCTTCCTTCAGCACCCAGGTTTCCCATGATCTGAAATCCCTTTTCTATCAGCACCCAGCTTTCCTATGTTCTGATATCTTGTCCTCAGCACCCCCCCCCCTCCCCATGCTCTGCTATACATTTTCCCTCAGTACCGAGCGTTCCCATATCAGAGCATGGGAAAGCTGGGTGCTGAGGTAAAGATGTATAGCAGAGCAGGGGAAAGTTGGGTGCTGAGGGAAAGAGCCTCAAAACCTTCTCATCCCATGCTTGTATCTTTGTCCTCCCTCGTATATAGCACTCCAAATACTATAATAGCGCCCACATACCATTCCATATAGTATAATGGGTCCCACATAATCCTTCATATATTTGAATGCACCCCATAGTCCTCCATATATATACTGCACCCCATAGTCCCCCAGATATTATAATGCAGCCCCCATAGTCCCCCCATGTATTATAATGCATCCCATAGTCCTTCATGTATCATACTGCACCCCATAGTCCTCCATATGTTATACTGCACCCCATAGTCCCCCAGATATTATAATGCAGCCGCCATAGTCCCCCACGTATTATAATGCATCCCATAGTCCTTCATGTATCACACTGCACCCCATAGTCCTCCAAATGTTATACTGCACCACACAGTCCTCCATGTATTATAATTCACCCTGCTGTTTTCCATATATTATAATGCAGCCCCTATAGTCCTTCATATTGTATTCTGCAGCCCACATACAATTTAATGCACACACATAGTCCTCCATATATTATAATGCAGCCCCTATAGTCCTTCATATTGTATTCTGCAGCCCACATACAATTTAATGCACACACATAGTCCTCCATATATTGTAATGCAGCTCCATAGTCCTGAATGTTTTATAATGCACCCCATAGTCCTTCATTTTGTGGTATGCAGCCCACATACATTTAATGCACTCCATAGGCCTCCATGTATTATAATGCACATTCATAGGCCTCCATATATTATAATGCAACCCCATTGTCCTCCATGTTTTATAATACAGCCCCATAGTCCTTCATATTATATTATGCAGCCCACATACCATTTAATGCACCCCATATACCTCCATGTATTATAATGCATCCCCAAAGTATATATAAGGTGTCTTTCATATTGTATTACACAGTCCTCATACCATTTAATGCACTCCATAGGCCTCCATATATTATAATGAAACCCCATTGTCCTCCATGTTTTATAATACAGCCCCATAGTCCTTCATATTATATTATACAGCCTTCATACCATTTAATGCACCCCCATAGGCCTCCATATATTATAATGCAACCCCCCCAAAGTATTGTAAACAAAGAGGACAAGAAGAAAAATGGCACAAGGGTTGAATGCAAAAAATATCAAATTTTATTAACACCGATATTAAAATTGTATAAATATCAGAATAGTCATAAGATTTGCATATTCAAGTAAGACAAAAGGGATGGAGTCACAAGGCTGTAAGTGGATACAAGACTTAGTATAGAACACAATTGACATTAAAACAATCCAAGCCGCCACTCAAGAAAACGGGGGGGGGGGCCCCATAGGGATTAGTGAGGATAGTAATGAAAAATTGTATGTCAAAAATATGGGCCCAAGAAAAACCCCTAAACCCCAGCAGGTAAGAAATGACATAAAGCCCCTCCACAGCTGAATATGAGTCGCAGCACAATAACTAATCAATAGCTGAGGAGATATACCAGGATAATGGACAATAGGAAGAAAAAAAGTATTAGTGCGAAGAAGAGTAGGGTCAGGTGTACCAGTGGCAGTCCATAACTAAGAATGGGTAAGGAAAATTACAATCCAGATGCATAAACCTGTGTATAACAGGGAATGCCAAAGGAAAAATAGTAAACAAAAATAAGTACTTCTGGATGGTAAGGACTGGCAGTGGTGTACCTGAGCACCAGAGAGAAATAGAAGGTGAAAAAATAGTCGTGAGCAGAGAGGTGCAAATAGTATACAGAGTTTACAGGAACTAGTCGTGGAGCTGAGAGAGGGGACACTGATGGTAAATAGTATTCTAAAAAGTAGTCATGGAGCCGAGAGGTACCGTGAGCATGTAGTTCAATTATGACCGGACCTAGGAAAGAAAGGTGGAGAGCAGAGCACAGCTCCTGAGCTAAGAAGTGTAGGCTGAGCAAAGGGAAGAAGGAAAGGAGAGGCAGTAAATGTGCCAGCCAAAGAGAGTGCAGCGCAATATAATGCGTTGCTGGCACAAATGAATAAAATTGCAAGTATACCTGGTGGGGTAGTAGAGCGTGGCGGCGGATAGGCGGTTCCAACGTCCGTTTCGCCTGAGCGCTTTTTCGAGGGAAGTGAGATGTCTAATAGTGCTGACCGCTATATAAAGGGTCAGCACATTTGTTTCTAATCAAAACTTAATAGTGCCCATAACTGCGCATGCGCCAGGAGCGGAGGCCAGGGGGCGGAGCGGGCCGAGACCACCGTGCACAGCGCGCATGCGCGGGAAAACGGACGTCTCCATAATTCCCGCACATGCGCACAAAGTGGACAAGGCCAAGCAACGCCCCCCCGGTAGTCAGCAGACCGGCAGACGCGCACGGACAACAAATGTAAAGGGAAGGAAGTAAGATGTATGACAAGTATGGTGGCACAGAGACATTGTTAAATAACGCACATAGATATGCATAAAACAGATATTAAAGGGAAGGAAGTAAGATATATGACAAGTATGGTGGCACAAAGACATTTTTAAATAACGCACATGGATATGCATAAAATGAAGGTACAAAGTCCCGATGTATTTCAATCCAGGCTTCTGCGCTATCCAAGTTGTCCACCAATGAAAGAAGAATATAGATGGGATGAAAAGGAATGCAAATTCCACAACGATCTAATACCTATATGAGAATCATACACAAGAAAAACATTTTTTTAAAATAAAAACAATGTAAACGGGATTAAAAACAATGTTACAAAAAAGACAGACAATTGTGTTCATAGCAAGATGATAACGCCAAATCACAGTGGCGTGAACCAGGACACAAGGAACGTGGTCCACGCCACTGAGTGGGCCAGTAAGGGGGGGGGGGGGGAAAGGGGGGCAAGGGGGAAAAAGAAAAATAATGAGAGAGACCAACGGAGCGAGGTCCAATTGCAAACAACAAAAAGTAATTAATGGCAACAAAGGACTTACAAAAATGGGGAATAGCTAACGGTCTCATTTAGACCGTGGGGGACCAAAGTGTTGAGGGAGACAATCCACTTTGACTCCCGCTGAGCGAGAGTCTTACGCAGTTTGCCTCCCCGAACACCCGCGTGGATCACATCTATGCCACGTACTCTTAGAGACCTCGCATCACATCCGTGAAATTTACGGAAGTGGCGGGGAAGGGTTTTTAAAGAGAAACATCCTCCGCGGACGCAGCGGCAGTTATGTCCCTGACGTGCTCAATACATACAAAGTATGTATAATTTGTCTTTTCATACTGTATTATGCAGCCCCCATACCGTTTAATGCACCCCCATAGCCCTCTGGCCACCGTATACTCACTGATTAAAAAAAATAATAATAAACAAATCCTCCAGGGGCGGACACGGACACTGAGAACAAAGGACCCTGTGCAAGAATTGACCATGCCCCCCCTCACACACCTCCCTCTGCCTCTTGGGATCTTCCAATTTACCATTTTAAGTTTTGTTGTGCTGATCATCTTGCACTTGGAAAAAATATTAAGATTAGAGTTACTCATTCTCACCTGGTCCAGTGATGTCTCTCTGCTGCTCCGTCTATGTTTACAGGCTGCAGTAATAATGTCACACATGACCACTTTAGATAATCAAAGGGCTCCGCAACTGACACCATCTACCTTGGCGTGACGGCTGAGCTCAGTGATTGGCTCCAGCGGTCACATGTTTTAGTCATGACATCACAGCTGCAAACATAGACCAGAGCAGCCGCAAAGAGGAATTGCTGGTTCTGAGGATGATAAATACACAGTCATGCACGCACACATATACAGACACACACATATGCACACATATACACACATACTATTTATGCACAGAGGTACATATAGTATATATACACACAAGCACATACAGTTAGGTCCAGAAATATTTGGACAGTGACACAATTTTCGCGAGTTGGGCTCTGCATGCCACCACATTGGATTTGAAATGAAACCTCTACAACAGAATTCAAGTGCAGATTGTAACGTTTAATTTGAAGGTTTGAACAAAAATATCTGATAGAAATTGTAGAAATTGTACACATTTCTTTACAAACACTCCACATTTTAGGAGGTCAAAAGTAATTGGACAAATAAACCAAACCCAAACAAAATATTTTTATTTTCAATATTTTGTTGCGAATCCTTTGGAGGCAATCACTGCCTTAAGTCTGGAACCCATGGACATCAACAAACGCTGGGTTTCCTCCTTAATGCTTTGCGAGGCCTTTACAGCCGCAGCCTTCAGGTCTTGCTTGTTTGTGGGTCTTTCCGTCTTAAGTCTGGATTTGAGCAAGTGAAATGCATGCTCAATTGGGTTAAGATCTCGTGATTGACTTGGCCATTGCAGAATGTTCCACTTTTTTGCACTCATGAACTCCTGGGTAGCTTTGGCTGTATACTTGGGGTCATTGTCCATCTGTACTATGAAGCGCCGTCCGATCAACTTTGCGGCATTTGGCTGAATCTGGGCTGAAAGTATATCCCGGTACACTTCAGAATTCATCCAGCTACTCTTGTCTGCTGTTATGTCATCAATAAACACAAGTGACCCAGTGCCATTGAAAGCCATGCATGCCCATGCCATCACGTTGCCTCCACCATGTTTTACAGAGGATGTGGTGAGCCTTGGATCATGTGCCGTTCCCTTTCTTCTCCAAACTTTTTTCTTCCCATCATTCTGGTACAGGTTGATCTTTGTCTCATCTGTCCATTGAATACTTTTCCAGAACTGAGCTGGCTTCATGAGGTGTTTTTCAGCAAATTTAACTCTGGCCTGTCTATTTTTGGAATTGATGAATGGTTTGCATCTAGATGTGAACCCTTTGTATTTACTTTCATGGAGTCTTCTCTTTACTGTTGACTTAGAGACAGATACACCTACTTCACTGACAGTGTTCTGGACTTCAGTTGATGTTGTGAACGGGTTCTTCTTCACCAAAGAAAGTATGCGGCGATCATCCACCACTGTTGTCATCCGTGCACGCCCAGGCCTTTTTGAGTTCCCAAGCTCACCAGTCAATTCCTTTTTTCTCAGAATGTACCCGACTGTTGATTTTGCTACTCCAAGCATGCCTGCTATCTCTCTGATGGATTTTTTCTTTTTTTCAGCCTCAGGATGTTCTGCTTCACCTCAATTGAGAGTTCCTTAGACCGCATGTTGTCTGGTCACAGCAACAGCTTCCAAATGCAAAACCACACACCTGTAATCAACCCCAGACCTTTTAACTACTTCATTGATTACAGGTTAACGAGGGAGATGCCTTCAGAGTTAATTGCAGCCCTTAGAGTCCCTTGTCCAATTACTTTTGGTCCCTTGAAAAAGAGGAGGCTATGCATTACAGAGCTATGATTCCTAAACCCTTTCTCCGATTTGGATGTGAAAACTCTCATATTGCAGCTGGGAGTGTGCACTTTCAGCCCATATTATATATATAATTATATTTCTGAACATGTTTTTGTAAACAGCTAAAATAACAAAACTTGTGTCACTGTCCAAATATTTCTGGACCTAACTGTATACTATACATACATACACATACTATTTATGCAGATACATATACTGTATGCACACATGCACATATCATATGTACATTTATATACATATATAGACAGACACATGCGCAATTAAATACAGTACAAGCAACATAGGTATGTATGTAAAAGCAAACAGACAGATCAATAAGTATATACTCACATCTCTGTTTCTTCACAAGTTGCTGATGACCTGTGGAGTTTTTCCTGCTCTTCCTCTCCTGGGATGTGGATGTGAAGCTGTTCAGCCTCCATCTTGCTGCTGCCCCTCAGCTCTGACCTCCACTCCTGATGTGGATGTAAAGCTGTGCAGCCTCCATCTTGCTGCTGCCCCTCAGCTCTGACCTCCACTCCTGATGTGGATGTAAAGCTGTGCAGCCTCCATCTTCCTGCTGCCCCTCAGCTCTGACCTCCACTCCTGCAGAAATAAGCTCCACACACACAACTTTAGGAATCAGCTGCTCCTCTTTGGCTGCGGCCTCCATCCTATCCTGAGCTGTGAGTCCCTTCTCCCCTCGCTCTTAACAGGGGGAGGGGCAGAGTATCCTGCAGAGCACTGAGCAGAGCTGCACGGGAAAATAGAAAAGGCCTTTTACTGGTTCTGGGGCTCATCGGCACTCAGCAGTGTTATGGTGAGTGAGTCGGAACCCGGAAATATATAATACATATTATGGTGCATGGCCAGGGCGGTATTTTGCCTTCGTGCTGCCCTAGGCACTTTAAGTGGTTGCGCCCCTTATTGACAACGTAAAACTGAGTTTTCGCACACGACATCTGTTTAAGGCAGATCTACTCTGTAAAACACTTGAAAAAGTATCAATGAGAAATGAAGGGCACTAACCCCCCCCAATGGGGATCACCACAGGCACATCAAAACATAGCATGAGTATGAAATATTCCCACCACACCGTCCCCACTTATATACTGTGACTGTCACACTAATAAACTAAAACACCACACTGCCCTCCCTTATAAATTATACCCACCACACCTTCCTCAATTATGAAATATGATCTGTACTGTCCTCACATCATGCTGCCCCCTCCTCACAATGTCCCATGCATGCTGCCCCCTCCTCACAATGTCCCATGCATGCTGCCCCCTCCTCACAATGTCCCATGCATGCTGCCCCCTCCTCACAATGTCCCATGCATGCTGCCCCCTCCTCACAGTGTCCCATGCATGCTGCTCCCTCCTCACAGTGTCCCATGCATGCTGCCCCTCCTCACAGTGTGCCATGCATGCTGCCCCCTCCTCACAATGTCCCATGCATGCTGCCCCCTCCTCACAATGTCCCATGCATGCTGCCCCCTCCTCACAATGTCCCATGCATGCTGCCCCCTCCTCACAGTGTCCCATGCATGCTGCCCCCTCCTCACAGTGTCCCATGCATGCTGCCCCCTCCTCACAGTGTCCCATGCATGCTGCCCCCTCCTCACAATGTCCCATGCATGCTTCCCCCTCCTCACAGTTTCCCATGCATGCTGTTCCCTCCTCACAATGTCCCATGCATGCTGCCCCCTCCTCACAGTGTGCCATGCATGCTGCCCCCTCCTCACAGTGTCCCATGCATGCTGCCCCCTCCTCACAGTGTCCCATGCATGCTGCCCCCTCCTCACAGTGTCCCATGCATGCTGCCCCCTCCTCACAGTGTCCCATGCATGCTGCCCCCTCCTCACAGTGTCCCACGCATGCTGCCCCCTCCTCAGTGTCCCATGCATGCTGCCCCCTCCTCACAGTGTCCCATGCATGCTGCCCCCTCCTCACAGTGTCCCATGCATGCTGCCCCCTCCTCACAGTGTCCCATGCATGCTGCCCCCTCCTCACAGTGTCCCATGCATGCTGCCCCCTCCTCACAGTGTCCCATGCATGCTGCCCCCTCCTCACAGTGTCCCATGCATGCTGCCCCCTCCTCACAGTGTCCCATGCATGCTGCCCCCTCCTCACAGTGTCCCATGCATGCTGCCCCCTCCTCACAGTGTCCCACGCATGCTGCCCCCTCCTCAGTGTCCCATGCATGCTGCCCCCTCCTCACAGTGTCCCATGCATGCTGCCCCCTCCTCACAGTGTCCCATGCATGCTGCCCCCTCCTCACAGTGTCCCATGCATGCTGCCCCCCCTCACAGTGTCCCATGCATGCTGCCCCCTCCTCACAGTGTCCCATGCATGCTGCCCCCTCCTCACAGTGTCCCATGCATGCTGCCCCCTCCTCACAATGTCCCATGCATGCTGCCTCCTCCTCACAATGTCCCATGCATGCTGCCCCCTCCTCACAATGTCCCATGCATGCTGCCCCCTCCTCACAATGTCCCATGCATGCTGCCCCCTCCTCAGTGTCCCATGCATGCTGCCCCCTCCTGACAGTGTCCCATGGATGCTGCCCCCTCCTGACAGTGTCCCATGCATGCTGCCCCCTCCTCACAATGTCCCATGCATGCTGCCCCCTCCTCACAGTGTCCCGTGCATGCTGCCCCTCTCCATGAGCTCCTAATGCTGCCTTCCTCTATTCCATAATGACACCTCCATGCTGCCCCACTCATCATACTCAGACCACCACACTAGCGCTTATGCTGAGACACACACACACACACACACACTACCCCACTCTTGATATTGACTCCCCTACATTGTTCCACTCCATACTGAGCCCACACATGCTGCCCCTTCTCCATAATGAGCTCCCAATGCTGCCCCCCTCTTATTCTGAGTCCTTACACTCCCCCCCATCGATATTGTCATTGCACTATCCCTCAACCCTTGTCCTCTGTCTCTAGCATTGGCCCCTCTCTCCCATTGCTGGGGGAGGCTGGGAGGAGGGAGGCTGATGCTGGGGGAAGCTGGGAGGAGGAAGGCTGATGCTGTGGGAGGCTGGGAGGAGAGAGGCTGATGCTGGGGGAGGCTGGGAGGAGAGAGGCTGATGCTGGGGGAGGCGGGAGGCTGATGCTGGGGGAGGCTGGGAGGCGGGAGGCTGATGCTGGGGGAGGCTGGGAGGCTGATGCTGGGGGAAGCTGGGAGGAGGGAGGCTGATGCTGTGGGAGGCTGGGAGGAGAGAGGCTGATGCTGGGGGAGGTTGGGAGGAGAGAGGCTGATGCTGGGGGAGGTGGGAGGCTGATGCTGGGGGAGGCTGGGAGGCGGGAGGCTGGGAGGCTGGGGGAGGCTGGGAGGAGGGTGGTTGATGCTGGGGGAGGCTGGGAGGAGGGTGGCTGATGCTGGGAGGAGGGTGGCTGATGCTGGGGGAGGCTGGGAAGAGGGTGGCTGATGCTGGGGGAGGCTGGGAAGAGGGTGGCTGATGCTGGGGGAGGCTGGGAAGAGGGAGGCTGATGCTGGGGGAGGCTGGGAAGAGGGAGGCTGATGCTGAGGGAGGCTGGGAGGAGAGAGGCTGATGCTGGGGGAGGCTGGGAGGGGGAGGCTTGGAGCAGGGAGGCTGATGCTCAGGGAGGCTGGGAGGCTGATGCTGGGGGAGACTTGGAGGAGGGGGGCTGGGAGGCTGGGAGGAGGGAGGATGATGCTGGGGGAAGCTGGGAGCAGGGAGGCTGATGCTGGGGAGGCTGGGAGGAGAGAGGCTGCAGCAGCAGCAGCCTCTCTCCCCCCGCCTCCAGCAGCAGCCTCTCCCCCAGCATCAGCCTCTCTCCCCCCAGCCTCCCCCAGCATCAGCCTCTCTCCCCCCAGCCTCCCTCAGCATCAGCCTCTCTCCCCCCAGCCTCCCTCAGCATCAGCCTCCCTGCTCCCAGCTTACCCCAGCATCAGCCTCTCTCCTCCCAGCCTCCCCCAGCATGAGCCTCCTCCAGCATCAGCCTCTCTCCTCCCAGCCTCCCCCAGCATGAGCCTCCTCCAGCATCAGCCTCTCTCCTCCCAGCCTCCCCCAGCATCAGCCTCCCTGCTCCCAGCTTCCCCCAGCATCATCCTCCCTCCTCCCAGCCTCCCCCAGCATCAGCCTCCCTCCTCCCAGCCTCCCCCAGCATCAGCCTTCCTCCTCCCAGCCTCCCAGCCCCCCTCCTCCAAGCCTCTCCCAGCATCAGCCTCCCAGCCTCCCTGAGCATCAGCCTCCCTCCTCCAAGCCTCCCCCTCCCAGCCTCCCCCAGCATCAGCCTCTCTCCTCCCAGCCTCCCTCAGCATCAGCCTCCCTCTTCCCAGCCTCCCCCAGCATCAGCCTCCCTCTTCCCAGCCTCCCCCAGCATCAGCCACCCTCTTCCCAGCCTCCCCCAGCATCAGCCACCCTCTTCCCAGCCTCCCCCAGCATCAGCCACCCTCCTCCCAGCATCAGCCACCCTCCTCCCAGCCTCCCCCAGCATCAACCACCCTCCTCCCAGCCTCCCCCAGCCTCCCAGCCTCCCCCAGTATCAGCCTCCCGCCTCCCAGCCTCCCCCAGCATCAGCCTCCCGCCTCCCCCAGCATCAGCCTCTCTCCTCCCAACCTCCCCCAGCATCAGCCTCTCTCCTCCCAGCCTCCCACAGCATCAGCCTCCCTCCTCCCAGCTTCCCCCAGCATCAGCCTCCCAGCCTCCCCCAGCATCAGCCTCCCGCCTCCCAGCCTCCCCCAGCATCAGCCTCCCGCCTCCCCCAGCATCAGCCTCTCTCCTCCCAGCCTCCCCCAGCATCAGCCTCTCTCCTCCCAGCCTCCCACAGCATCAGCCTCCCTCCTCCCAGCTTCCCCCAGCATCAGCCTCCCTCCTCCCAGCCTCCCCCAGCATCAGCCTCCCTTCTCCCAGCCTCCCCCAGCATCAGCCTCCCTCAGCATCAGCCTCCCTCCTCATCAGCCTCCCTCCTCCAAGCCTCCCCCTCCCAGCCTCCCCCAGCATCAGCCTCCCGCCTCCCAGCCTCCCCCAGCATCAGCCTCCCGCCTCCCCCAGCATCAGCCTCTCTCCTCCCAGCCTCCCCCAGCATCAGCCTCTCTCCTCCCAGCCTCCCACAGCATCAGCCTCCCTCCTCCCAGCTTCCCCCAGCATCAGCCTCCCTCCTCCCAGCCTCCCCCAGCATCAGCCTCCCTTCTCCCAGCCTCCCCCAGCATCAGCCTCCCTCAGCATCAGCCTCCCTCCTCATCAGCCTCCCTCCTCCAAGCCTCCCCCTCCCAGCCTCAGCCTCTCTCTCCCCCCAGCCTCAGCCTCTCTCTCCCCCCAGCCTCAGCGTCTCTTTCCCCCAGCCTCCCTCTCCCCCAGCCTCAGCCTCTCTTTCCCCAGCCTCAGCCTCTCTTCCCAGCCTCCCCCCAGCCTCAGCCTCTCTCTCTTCCCAGCCTCCCCCAGTCTAAGCCTCAGCCTCTCTCTCTCTTCCCAGCCTCCCCCCAGCCTCAGCCTCTTTCTCTTCCCAGCCTCTCTCTCTTTCCAGCCTCCTCCCAGCCTCAGCCTCTTTCTCTTTCCAGCCTCTCTCTCTTCCCAGCCTCCCCCCAGCCTCAGCCTCTCTCTTCCCAGCCTCTCTCTCTTCCCAACCTCCCCCCAGCCTCAGCCGCTCTCTTCCCAGCCTCCCCCCAGTCTCAGTCTCTCTCTCTTCCCAGCCGCAGCCTCTCTCTCTCTTCCCAGCCTCCCCCCAGCCTCAGCCTCTCTCTTCCCAGCCTCTCTCTCTTCCCAGCCTCCCCCCAGCCTCAGCCTCTCTCTTCCCAGCCTCCCCCCAGCCTCAGCCTCTCTCTTCCCAGCCTCCACCCAGCCTCAGCCTCTCTCTTCTCAGCCTCCCCCCAGCTCAGGCTTTCTCTTCCCAGCCTCCTCCCAGCCTCAGCCTCTCTCTTCCCAGCCTCCCCCCAGCCTCAGCCTCCCTCTTCCCAGCCTCCCCCCAGCCTCAGCCTCTCTCTTCCCAGCCTCCCCCCAGCCTCAGCCTCCCTCTTCCCAGCCTCCCCCCAGCCTCAGCCTCTCTCTTCCCAGCCTCCCCCCAGCCTCAGCCTCTCTCTTCCCAGCCTCCCCCCAGCCTCTCTCTCTTCCCAGCCTCCCCCCAGCCTCTCTCTCTTCCCAGCCTCAGCCTCTCTCCCCCCAGCCTCCCCTTGCATGATTATAGTGGACAAAAAGAGGCATCGCAACGATCATCAACTAACCTGTAAGGTGCCCATACATTCTAGGCTCTGCCTTACCTGCTCCGGTGCCCGCCGCCCTGCTCTGGCTGGCTCCTCTTCTGGCGCGTCCTCCTCCGTGGCGTGTGTCGTCTGCAGCATTGGACGCTGCAGCACGGGGCAGTGAGCTGATTGTCGCGCCCGCGCGCCTCTGACCCCGGAAGTGCAGGCGATGGAACTTCCGGGGTTAATCAGCTCACTATGCCTGGCGCCCGCCATGTATTTAAATATTTAAATAAACAGAAGTGCGCCTCTCCTCCCTCTCAACCCCCCCCCCCCCCCGAGCACAGCCGAGTGTAACGGAGGGAGGGACGGGGGGCGGGGTTGTAAAAAAAAAAAAAAATTTACATTTTTTTTTCTTTTTTTTTGCTGTCAG
Source organism: Anomaloglossus baeobatrachus (assembly GCF_048569485.1). NCBI lineage: Eukaryota > Metazoa > Chordata > Amphibia > Anura > Aromobatidae > Anomaloglossus > Anomaloglossus baeobatrachus. The sequence continues at coordinate 577,742,705 of NC_134357.1, read as the reverse complement.
AAAGCGCCGCCCCCCGCAACGTGCCGCCCTAGGCACGGGACCACGGGTGCCTAGTGGCAAATACGGCCCTGTGCATGGCCCTCCTTTAGTTGTGAGAACCCGACCCCATCTCTGTGCCCCGGTACAACAATTGCACAGACTATATATCAGCCACTGA